>NC_064617.1:356221167-356516167 GCF_023898315.1 Schistocerca nitens
AGTTTTTCCCAAATCATGTCAAGGCAACACCAGTACCTTGAAACCTTGGAGCATCCATAATCTCACAAACATGTTTTTCATAATAAATTGACAGCCGCGGTCAATTAGCACCATCACCTCTTAGTCAGTCACTTATTCATACATTTTTAAATTTATAGTTCTTAATATTCTTCTGAAAAATGTCTGCATTCATTGTTGCCTTTTGATTACTCCCTGCTATGGGCATTCAGATGAGACATGGCCAAATTCATTGTAAGTGAAGCATCTCTTTCCCTTGCTCTTGTGGATGTAATCACTTGACCTTGAATGACACCACAACTGCAACACTTTTTGTTTGGATCCCAAGCTGCACTTTCTGCATTTCTGTTACCTGAGTCTTTAGCATCTTTCTTACTGGAGTTTCCAAAGCTTTCATTGCTGTAACTTTTGTTCTTTCTTTCAGCAATAACTTCACAGCTCTTTTGTGATGCCTTATTTGTTCTCTTAAACTCTTCCACACTACCAGCACCATGAAGTAGAAGTTTTGTCCCTGAACCTTCTTCTACCCTCTCAATAATGTACCGAGTCATTATGAATATCACCAAGCAGTGGACTCCAACCCATTAAAAATGCTGCTTCTTCAAAGCCCATGATACAGTTTTTAACTAGATATCAGTCACTGCCACTACATGACTTAAGAGCACCCTTAACATCATGAAATAACAGAGGAAAATTAACCCTGGTCTTGAGAATGTGGTGAGAACTGTCGTCTTTTCAAGTACACTCAATCTTTTGTCACTATCCACTTGGACTGCATCCTCTTCTTCATCACCATCCTCTTCAGACACTATGTTATCCTTAATTTTCACTGCAACTTTGGCAGTGTTGCGTAAATAACAACAAATTTCAGTAGTCATATCATTTTTTGTCCTGCTTTCTACACACAACATATTGCAGACTGCTTGCACTTTCACTTCTGAAAAATATGCTTCAATAAATGACTTCTTAGCTTCACGTTCATTGGATACCGATTGAAAAGTAAAACTAGAAAATCCTCCAAGTGTTTTCAATTTCTTCTGTCATCTGAAACCTTTCTGAAAATTAACTTATGTAGAGATTAACAGTTTTCGCTGGTGCAGAGGTTATACCTTTATTTACTTTCTCAATTTTGCTCAGCACACTATTTCTAAGATTCTTTTTTCCTTTGTCAGCTATTTCTCCTTTCAGTACAATGTTTAAAATTTCTCCTCGCATCACTCTGTTACTATTAATTATTATTAAAAATATTAACAGAATCTTCCGTCGGTTCTTGGTAGAACAACATTATAATAAATGAAAAGCACCAGTTTGCTTCTGCTCTACTGGTGATTTTCATTTATTATTAAAAATTTGAATCCTTATCTTAGATCCAAAACCAACACAATTACAACTCACTAAGTTGTCACATGCAAAACTCTGCTCAGGAAAGTTCATTGTAAACATTATAGACTAGGTGGCAAAATTATGTCGTCTCTCATTCAATCCATTTTCCAGACAGTCTCCAAAATTGTAGGAAACTTAATTCCGACTTTCATGTATAACTATTATTTCCACAGTTATAAACCCTGAACATTGAGCAATCCAGGAAAATAAAAGAACACGACCACCAAACTCGTGTTTTTTTTCGTGAACACTGTTTGTCCGGGAACACTCAAAACTAGTATTCAGTATTCTAGACTATGCACTGTACGTATATTTTGTGTTCCTTCAGAGACGACAGACACACACCTACACACTCACGCAAAAGCAGCTCTCACACATGACTGCAGTCTCAGGCAACTGAGGCCACATTGCGAACTACAGCACCAGAGCACGATGGGAGTGGCGACTGGGTGGGGGTAAGAAGGAGGCTGGGGTGGGGAGGGATAGTAGGGTAGGGGTGGCGGACAGTGACATGCTGTTGGGGAGCACAAAGGGATGAGGTAGAAAGAGGGTAGGGCAGTTACGAGCAATCGGGAGGTTAGACAGAGGGCAGGGGGGTCACCAGAAAGGGAGGGAAGTAAATAGGCAGGGTGCACCCATCATCCAGTGGTGCTGCTGTTTGCAGTGTGGCCTCAGTTGTCTGAGACTGCAGTCATGTGTGTGAGAGTTGCATTTGCGCGAGTGTGTATGTGTGTGTCTGTTGTCTAATTTTGACAATGGCCTGACTGGTTGAAAGCTATATTAGTGTCAGTCTTTATTGTGCCTGTCTGCGACTCAGCATCTCCATTGTATAGCGAGTAGCAACTTCCTTTTCATAATATTGTTAGATTCCATCCCAGATTTTCCATTGTTTGATTAATGCTCTGCAGTTGCTAAATATATACTGGAATTGGGTATAAATCTTAATTTCCTTCTCCTACCCCCTCTGCCCATTTCCTCCTACCCTCTCTCTAACCTTGAGCCTTGTTACTTTCATTGAGAACGAAACCTTGATTGGGAACTGAAGTTGCTTAAAATGAGTGGATTAATCGGTTGGGATCATTGGCATATTGGGTATGAGAAAGACCACTCCAGCAGCTGATTCTGTGAGGATAGTAGCTTCAATGAAATTATTTTGCATAGTTTCTACAGGGTGTTTCAAAAATGACTGGTATATTTGAAACGGCAATAAAAACTAAACGAGCAGCGATAGAAATACACCGTTTGTTGCAATATGCTTGGGACAACAGTACATTTTCAGGCAGACAAACTTTCAAAATTACAGTAGTTACAATTTTCAACAACAGATGGCGCTGCAAGTGATGTGAAAGATATAGAAGACAACGCAGTCTGTGGGTGCGCCATTCTGTACGTTGTCTTTCTGCTGTAAGCGTGTGCTGTTCACAATGTGCAAGTGTGCTGTAGACAATATGGTTTATTCCTTAGAACAGAGGATTTTTCTGGTGTTGGAATTCCACCGCCTAGAACACAGTGTTGTTGCAACAAGACGAAGTTTTCAACGGAGGTTTAATGTAACCAAAGGACCGAAAAGCGATACAATAAAGGATCTGTTTGAAAAATTTCAACGGACTGGGAACGTGACGGATGAACGTGCTGGAAAGGTAGGGCGACCGCGTACGGCAACCACAGAGGACAACGCACAGCTAGTGCAGCAGGTGATCCAACAGCGGCCTCGGGTTTCCGTTCGCCGTGTTGCAGCTGCGGTCCAAATGACGCCAACGTCCACGTATCGTCTCATGTGCCAGAGTTTACACCTCTATCCATACAAAATTCAAACGCGGCAACCCCTCAGCGCCGCTACCATTGCTGCACGAGAGACATTCGCTAACGATATAGTGCACAGGATTGATGACGGCGATATGCATGTGGGCAGCATTTGGTTTACTGACGAAGCTTATTTTTACCTGGACGGCTTCGTCAATAAACAGAACTGGCGCATATGGGGAACCGAAAAGCCCCATGTTGCAGTCCCATTGTCCCTGCATCCTGAAAAAGTACTGGTCTGGGCCGCCATTTCTTCCAAAGGAATCATTGGCCCATTTTTCAGATCCGAAACGATTACTGCATCACGCTATCTGGACATTCTTCGTGAATTTGTGGCGGTACAAACTGCCTTAGACGACATTGCGAACACCTCGTGGTTTATGCAAGATGGTGCCCGGCCACATCGCACGGCCGACGTCTTTAATTTCCTGAATGAATATTTCGATGATCGTGTGATTGCTTTGGGCTATCCGAAACATACAGGAGGCGGCGTGGATTGGCCTCCCTATTCGCCAGACATGAACCCCTGTGACTTCTTTCTGTGGGGACACTTGAAAGACCAGGTGTACCGCCAGAATCCAGAAACAATTGAACAGCTGAAGCAGTACATCTCATCTGCATGTGAAGCCATTCCGCCAGACACGTTGTCAAAGGTTTCGGGTAATTTCATTCAGAGACTACGCCATGTTATTGCTACGCATGGTGGATATGTGGAAAATATCGTACTATAGAGTTTCCCAGACCGCAGCGCCATCTGTTGTTGAAAATTGTAACTACTGTAATTTCGAAAGTTTGTCTGCCTGAAAATGTACTGTTGTCCCAAGCATATTGCAACAAACGGTGTATTTCTATCGCTGCTCGTTTAGTTTTTATTGCCGTTTCAAATATACCGGTCATTTTTGAAACACCCTGTATCTGCAAATGGGTAGGATTATAAAGTTTCAGGTGATTCATATTCCATACTTATATTCTAATCATATGCTGATACGCATACAAATTTCTTATTTTATGTTAAAACGGATTGTGAGGGAGAAAAGAAAACAGCACATTGTTGTGTTTACAATTTTTGTTGCTGAGCCCAAGCCACCGTCATATGCGAATTCAGTAGTGTCGAACGAGAGCTTGTTGGAGGGCAGATTGTAGGCCTGTCGTGTTTTCTGATGAAAGCAGATTCTGCCTTAGTGCCAGTGATGGCCATGCGTTGACTAGGAAGAGGCCAATTAAGGGCCTGCAACCAACATGTCTGTGTGCTACACACACTGAACCTACACCTGGAGTTATGGTCTGGGTTGTGATTTTGTACAACAACAACACGACTCTTGTGGTTATCCCACATGTCCCGAGTGCAAATTCATACATAAACAGGGTGATTCGACCTGCTGTGCTGCCATTCATGAACAGGATTTCAGGGGGTGTTTTCCCAAAGGATACTGTTACCCCACATACTGCTGCTGTAACCCAACCTGCTGTACAGAATATTGAATGTACTTTGGCCTGCTCGATCACCAGACTTCTCTCCAACTGGGCACACACAAGACATCATTGGATGACACTCTAGTGTCTAGTGAAGGCACTGAGAAGCAGTTCATGTATTGGCCACTGATACGTACAGCCAGCAGCCAAGAATTTGTGGATGATATTGTTGCTTTGTTCTAGTCAGCTCTACAGTTTGTATAAATTTTTAGTTGTTTAACAAACTTGATTGATGGGTTGGAGAGATATTTCTGCTAGTGCAGTTGAAATGCTAAATGGATACAGGGAAGAACTAGCAAGTGGAAGAAGACAGTATGAATGTGAATTCAGAATGCAAGGGAAGTTTCTTATTTCACAAAGAAATTCAGTAAATAATTTACAGCATAGCATGGTAGTTTTATGGGTATGGACCATATCATATTGCAAAAAACTATCACTGATGAAACCAATGTTTCATCCACAATTGCAGAGGCCTCCTCCCTGTTCTATTCAGTAGAAACAGAAGAAGGCCAATATAACTGTGTCCAAAACATTGTGTAAGCAGGCCTATCTGTAGGATGGACACACAGCACAAGACGGAGGTAAAAAATAGTGTGATGCTGGCGCCCATGCAGAACTAAGGCCGGACGAACCCTGTTGGTGGGAATGGACCTATAAGGCATCACGAACCAGTGAAAAGTCTGCTTGGTCAACATCAATGATGACTGTAAGGCTTATCGCATCTTGGGCCTTGAAAATCCGAACCATCCACTCAGGCTCCACATTGGAGGGCTACAGAGAGTACCGTCTGAACAGACTCATGAATCACAAATGGAAGTGGGCAAACTTGACAAAATTTAGGCACAGCAAAAGATTTCAGAGAAATGTGAGCTGTGTAGTTACAACACATTTGTTCAAAAACTCCTTATATGAAGCGCACAGGGTGTCACGATCAGAAAAAGGCACTATGTCTGACACCAGATTAACTTGGTCATCTACTATGAACCTAAAACTGTTAAGGTGCTTAAGCTGAAAATGTTAGTTGCAATAGTATAGTGCACTACTAAGAAGATAGCATACATGCAACATTTTTGTACTTACACCCAAACCTCCAGATGTCAGACACTCAGATCAGTACCAAACATTTTGTGTCGAAAGAGTATCAACCAAAATTTCGATTTAGTTTGCACTATGTGCTGTCATCCAGTAGAACGAGCATAAATGTTAATTAAAAGTAATACCATATCTACAGAGCACAGGAAAAGTATAACTGTAAGTAACTAACACATATAGCTTCTGGGGGGAAGATGGTAGAGCATTAGATCGTCGCACCATGGGTCCTGGGTTCATACCCAAATGAGGATTTTTTTATTTTTTTTTAACTGTATTATGTGTGAAAATGTTATTTGGGCCTACTAATACTTCCCCACATGTGACGCAATTTTTTTGTTTATTCTACTGTTCCGATTGTTTATGTTTACTCTGTGAAACTACAAATGCACTAGCTGCTTCATCACGAGTGGTGTCTGTTCTGCCCCACATGTCCAATGCAACACAACACCTATCTTTACTAATGTACTCTATAGGTCTGCTACTTTCAGCTAACAAAGTGAAAGCAGACTGACAAAAGAACATTTCTAAAAACTTTTGAAAAGTCAGGAAAACGATCTCCCATAAAACAGTTTCACGCATAAACCATTGTCATCTGTGTGGTTTGAAGGCAGGACTGTTGGTACATCTCACACTCCACCAGCTCACCCACATGAAATGTGCAAAACTATCAGTAACAGATACACCGGTTCTGTGCTCCATTGTTCTGGTGTTACTGCTAATTACCGTTTATGCATGTTCTACTGGACGACAGCACATAGTGTGAACTACGTTGGTGTTTTGGTTGATACTCTATCTGCATACAACGTTTGGTAATGATCTGAGTGTCTGACATCTGTAGGTTTGGGCGTTAGTCACCAGTGACAGTTCCCCAAGGAGAGGAATGGCCCTGTGGCAGTAAGACAGAGCCAGGTGTCACGCTCGACCCAGTGAAGGCAATCAAGCCAGCTATGCAGAGGTTGGACAAAAATATGGAAACACCAAAAACACAACACAGTACCCTGTCTAATACAGTGTATGAAACCCATTGACATCCAAAACAGCTTCTAGTCATCTTGTAATAAATATATACAGGTCCTGTACGGTTTTCAAAGCAATCTTATACCATTTCTGCTGGAAAAAGAAGAAAAGGGGGGGGGGGGGGGGGGGCAAGTTCTGGTAACAATGATGAAGGTGGAGAACAACAACACAACCTTCTCTCCAAATCAGGCCACAAAGGCTCAATAACATTGAGATCTGATGACTGGAGTGACGGCGGGAGATTCAATAATTCATCCTCATGCTCACAAAATCAGTTCTGCACAATGTAAGCTGTGTGAACATGGGTCCTGTTGTCTTGGAACACAGTAACACTACTGGGAGCAAACACCTTACCATCGGATGGACCTGATCAGCCAAAATGTTCATGTAATCCTTGGCAGTAATGCAATCTTGCAGAATAATTATGGAGCCCACAGAATACCACAACATGGCTGTGCAAATAAACACTGAATGCCCACCATGTTTCACCCTTGGGATGTAAATTCAGCCAGAAGGTCCCCCCCCCCCCCCCTTTTTAACACAACCAATCAATCATCCAGAAGTTGGAAACTGTGTGAAACAAAACTCATCAGAGCAAATGACATTCTTCTATTGCTCCACAGTCTAGGTTCTATGGCTTCAGCACCACCTAATCTGTTTGCAGACATTGGCATCACTGAAGTGTGGTTTTGGAATTCCAGCTCATGCTACAATTGCATGCTTATGGCATTCTCTTCACAATGTTTTGGTGCTCACAGGGTTCACGAGTGTGACATTAAATTCTGCAGTACTTTTACAGCTGTCGTCCTCATGTTTTTCATTACAATAATCTTCAATGACTGTCTGTCATGATCACTCAACGCACAGTTTTGGCTCCGTTGTGACTTAGCAGATGATGTTTTTCCAGTTTCTTGAAGCAGTATAAATTTTCAATACAGTGCCTCCTGCAACACCAAACACTTCAGCTCCTACAGGTACAGAAGCCACCCCCCACCCTCCCACACACACACACACACAATTTGCCCATGTTCATACAGACTTAGCTCTGACATAACACACTCATAACTACACGGATCATTGTTCTGGCCGAGACTGACACTGGCAACTGAAGACATTGCTCAGGTGCCATTTGTGGTCAAAAACCAGTCTTGGGTAACATCTGTATTTTCATTCAAGCATGAATTTCTAATGGTGTTTCCATATTTTTGTCCAATCCCCCAATGTTCCATCACTGATTAAAGGCATGACAGTGCCAACTGAACGTTGGACTTCCAAGGACTCGTCAAGCAGTGTCCAGTCCAAACTGAGCTTGCACAGCAACAGGGAAACTGCCAGCTCTGCAGCCATGATGGAATGGACAGCGTTGTTCTCATGCTGTAACTGAGCATGCAGCTGGTGGGCCACTTGATGACACACATCAACTACATAACTGCTTGTTCAGCATATCCAGTGCGATACAGGCACCAACTTCTGGTACGCCCACTGCCTCAATGAGGGTATGGCTTAAGCTTCTTCAACGAGTGTGACATATGTCTCACTGCCAAGGTGGAAAGACGTTTCTGACACGCCCGATTAACACTACAAAAAAAAGTCATCTAGATGCCAAGGAGGGAGTAGAATAATTGATGTGCTTAAGTCTCTTATGAGATGTCAGTGATACAGAACTTGTGAACTTGAGTGAGAGTTAAGAGGATGAAGAGTCAGAATCATCACTTGAGCGCTGCTTGTGACAGCGGCTAGCAATCTGAGAAACCTGACCTTAATTTGTAAAAGCATGTGAGCTACTGAAGCAATGTCACAAGATTTAGCAATTTTAAATACTTTTCCATGATTATGACTTGACTTCGCCAAAGCTGTGACCTTCCTTATTAGGACCAAGGCACCCATGGCGAGTCAATGAGTCTGCACATGAAACTTTACAGTTCTGGCACACGAAACTGCACTTGTGAGTGAGATCCTGCAAGCCAGAAGCCTTAATTGCACACGACTTTCGATGTTGTTTATGATACTGATTAAAATGGAACGTAGCAGCAACACTGTCTCAGCTGACTGTTGTATTCGGTTAATATAGCACAGAGGTTACTGGAAGGCAATTCACTAGGGTCCAAAAGTGATTGCAATTTCTGCACCACTTTATAAAATAACTACCTTACAACAAAAGCAAAGTAATTTCTGCATACTAGAAATGCCATACGCAAAACAGTACAGCTCAAAATGGTGGAAGCACACTCCCCCGCTTTCTGAATATTCACTGAGAGCAGCGAATGGCAATGGCGATGCAGCCATGACCAACGACTGACATGATTGATGCTGCTCAGAAATGAACTGCAGGAGAACAGCCTGCCATTCCTGCTAAAGTTTTTACTGTTTTTGAGCTGCAAACTTCTGCTGCTAGGACAGCTGTTGCTGCCAACATTTCAGTCCATAACATATAAACGGGAGGCAAACAAGATAAGGCAAGAACTCATCGCCACTACAGTGTCTGTGGCAGGTAAAAATGTGTAAACTGTAAGCAAAGCCAAGTTTGTCGTGAGTGGATTATTGAATAAGCACCACAAACAATAGCCACAAAGTCGAGGTCCAAAGCTGAATCAGTATCAGTCTAGGAGCTATGCATAATTAGAAACAACACATACGGTGTACGACAACTGACCGAGCTGTGGTGGCTTTCTTAGCCTGTGGCTGTCAGTGGCTCAGCCCATGTGACCCACTTTCCACGTCTCTGGCAGTGCTCCTCATTCATGAGCTGCAACACCACTGATTCACTATCGATACCCTCTATTGGACGGGATATTAATATGTTCAACATCTAAATACAATTCTCTTCTTACTAAGGCACAAGCTAACTGAAAAGCTTTAGATGGAATACTGTATTTGCGCGAATATAGGCCACGCGCAACTACAGCCTGCACATAAACTTTTGACACCAGATTATAGTAAAAAGTAAATCTCAAATACAGGTCGCACTACTAAATTTACGAGAAAGTTCAGTTAGACATTAGTTTGAACAGCGTTCCTCTCCCTCTCCTCCTTTAGTTCACATATAACTAAGAGTGACTCGTACCAAACACACACAATTATGACCCACTCTAATGCTGCATGGTTCTTTCATTAACACCATTTAGCAACCAAGGACTTAAGAAATATATCAATTTACACATAAAACTTTCATCATAAAGAGTTATAGAAGGGTTAAAAATGAAGTGAACTGTTGTCAAGCAACAGAATCTAATATGGAAACTGGAAGTAATGATGAAGTACTCTCCATATAGTATCAAAATAACAAATCAGTACTGTTAGGCATTGTTTCCAGTATCAATATTTTTAACTGCGGGAAACATATGAAACATTTCAAGAAGAAAAAGAATTAACCAGCACATCTTTGAGTGAAGAATTATGAATTCCTTAAACAGTAATTACAACAGTTCAGTTTAGGTATAAATAGATGTTTGTTAAAACTGAGCAGCATTAATCAGGGACCACCTGAAGATGGCACGAAGCCTGTCTGCCAAAATATTGTGGAGTAATTACAACATGACCCAGCCAGACACCCGAGAATTCTACAAGCTTTGGGAAAACTATCTGAACTCCAAGTACTTTCTCTCCAACAGTACTACCAACATCCTGATCAACCTATGTGCTAGAATACTGATTTTCCAGGTATTCAACTGGTCCAAAATGCCACGTTTCTCAAACTACTGTAATGTGTTATAAGTGAATGTCTTAGAAGTTCTTCCCAAAAGCATCAACAACTGACTGGTGAAGCTGTGCACCAGAAGACAATTTTTCTTGGTGTCTAATTGGATGACAATTTCAATGTTTTGCTCTTTATTTCCATAAAGTTATCATCAGTTGCTGTGAGTGATTGTGTTGGTATTTCTACCTGTCTATCTGGAGTCCACATGTTGCTGTTGTTGTTGTGGTCTTCAGTCCTGAGACTGGTTTGATGCAGCTCTCCATGCTACCCCATCCTGTGCAAGCTTCTTCATCTCCCAGTACTTACTGCAACCCACATCCTTCTGAATCTGCTTAGTGTATTCATCTCTTGGTCTCCCTCTACGATTTTTACCCTCCACGCTGCCCTCCAATGCTAAATTTGTGATCCCATGATGCCTCAGAACATGTCCTACTAACCGGTTCCTTCTTTTTGTCAAGTTGTGCCACATACTCCTCTTCTCCCCAATTCTATTCAATACTTCATCATTAGTTATGTGATCCACCCATCTAATCTTCAGCATTCTTCTGTAGCACCACATTTCGAAAGCTTCTATTCTCTTCTTGTGCAAACTGTTTATTGTCCATGTTTCACTTCCACACATGGCTACACTCCACACAAATACTTTCAGAAACGACTTCCTGACACTTAAATCTATACTCGATGTTAACAAATTTCTCTTCTTCAGAAACGCTTTCCTTGCCATTGCCAGTCTACATTTTATATCCTCTCTACTTCGACCATCATCAGTTATTTTGCTCCCCAAATAGCAAAACTCCTTTACTACTTTAAGTGCCTCATTTCCTAATCTAATTCCCTCAGCATCACCCGACTTAATTTGACTACATTCCATTATCGTTGTTTTGCTTTTGTTGATGTTCATCTTATATCCTCCTTTCAAGACACTGTCCATTCCATTCAACTGCTCTTCCAAGTCCTTTGCTGTCTCTGATAGAATTACAATGTCATTGGCAAACCACAAACTTCTTATTTCTTCTCCAAGGATTTTAATACCTACTCCGAATTTTTCTTTTGTTTCCTTTACTGCTTGCTAAATATACAGATTGAATAACATCGGGGAGAGGCTACAACCCTGTCTCACTCCCTTCCCAACCACTGCTTCCCTTTCATGCGCCTCGACTCTTATAACTGCCATCTGGTTTCTGTACAAATTGTAAATAGCCTTTCGCTCCCTGTATTTTACACCTGCCGCCTTCAGAATTTGAAAGAGAGTATTCCAATCAACATTGTCAAAAGTTTTCTCTAAGTCTACAAATGCTAGAAACGTAGGTTTTCCTTTTCTTAATCTTTCTTCTAAGATAAGTCATAAGGTCAGTACTGCCTCAAGTGTTCCAACATTTCTACGGAATCCAAACTGATCTTCCCCGAGGTCAGCTTTTACCAGTTTTTCCATTCGTCTGTAAAGAATTCACGATAGTATTTTGCAGCTGTGACTTATTAAACTGATAGTTCGGTAATTTTCACATCTGTCAACACCTGCTTTCTTTGGGATTGGAATTATTATATTCTTCTTGAAGTCTGAGGGTATTCCGCCTGTCTCATACATCTTGCTCACCAGATGGTACAGTTTTGTCAGGACTGACTCTCCCAAGGCCATCAGTAGGTCTAATGGAATGTTGTCTACTCCCGTGGCCTTGTTTCAACTCAGGTCTTTCAGTGCTCTGTCAAACTCTTCACGTAGTATCATATCTCCCATTTCATCTTCATCTACATCCTCTTCCATTTCCATAATATTGTCCTCAAGTACATCACCCTTGTATAGACCCTCTATATACTCGTTCCACCTTTCTGCTTTCCCTTCTTTGCTTAGAACTGGATTTCCGTCTGACCTCTTGATATTCATAAAAGTTCTCTTTTCTCCAAAGGCCTCTTTAATTTTCCTGTAGGCAGTATCTATCTTACCCGTAGTGAGGTAAGCCTCTACATCCTTACATTTGCCCTCTAGCCATCCCTGCTTAGCCATTTTGCACTTCCTGTCGATCTCATTTTTGAGACGTCTGTATTCCTTTTTGCCTGCTTTATTTACTGCATTTTTATATTTTCTCCTTTCATCAATTGAGTTCAATATTTCTGCAGTTACCCAAGGAGTTCTACTAGCCCTCATCTTTTTACCTACTTGATCCTCTGCTGCCTTCACTACTTCATCCCTCAGAGCTACCCATTCTTCTTCTACTGTACTTCTTTCCCCCATTCCTGTCAATTGTTCCCTTATACTCTCCCTGAAACTCTGTACAACCTCTGGTTCTTTCAGTTTATCCAGGTCCCATCTCCTTAAATTCCCACCTTTTTGCAGTTTCTTCAGTTTTAATCTACAGTTCATAACCAATAGATTGTGGTCAGAGTCCACATCTGCCCCTGGAAATGTCTTACAATTTAAAACCTGGTTCCTAAATCTCTGTCTTACCATTATATAATCTATCTGATACCTTCTAGTATCTCCAGGATTCTTCCATGTATACAACCTTCTTTCATGATTCTTGAACCAAGTGTTAGCTAAGATTAAGTTATGCTCTGTGCAAAACTCTACCAGACGGCTTCCTCTTTCATTTCTCTCCCCCAATCCATATTCACCTACTATGTTCCCTTCTCTCCCTTTTCCTACTCTCGAATTCCAGTCACCCATGACTATTAAATTTTCGTCTCCCTTCACTACCTGAATAATTACTTTTATCTCATCATACAGTTCTTCAATTTCTTCATCATCTGCAGAGCTAGTTGGCATATAAACTTGTACTACTGTAGTAGGCAAGGGCTTCGTGTCTATCTTGGCCACAATAATGCGTTCACTATGCTGTTTGTGGTAACTTACCCGCAAACCTATTTTTTTTATTCATTATTAAACCTACTCCTGCATTACCCCTATTTGATTTTGTGTTTATAACCATGTATTCACCTGACCAAAAGTCTTGTTCCTCCTGCCACCGAACTTCGCTAATTCCCACTATATCTAACTTTAACCTATCCATTTCCCTTTTTAAATTTTCTAATCTACCTGCCCGGTTAAGGGATATGACATTCCACGCTCCGATCCGTAGAATGCCAGTTTTCTTTTTCCTGATAACGACGTCCTCTTGAGTAGTCCCTGCTCGGAGATCCAAATGGGGGACTATTTTACCTCCGGAATATTTTACCCAAGAGGACGCCATCATCATTTATCCATACAGTAAAGCTGCATGCCCTCGGGAGAAATTACGGCCGTAGTTTCCCCTTGCTTTCAGCCGTTCGCAGTACCAGCACAGCAAGGCCTCTCAACAGATACCCCTCCGTTGTGGTTGCAACTACGGTACGGCCATCTGTATCGCTGAGGCACGCAAGCCTCCCCACCAACGGCAAGGTCCATGGTTCATGGGGAAGAGAGTCCACATAGTGAGCATATTTAAGATCATCACTTGTGACACTGGAAGAAGATGGTCTTCAAAATACAGTACAGAAAATGAGATCTCCCAATATCACTGGACACCTGTGAATGCCTTTTCTACTATATCACATTTCTGAATAAGTATAGTATCCTTTCTCCAGCTCAATATGGATTCCAGAAGCAGAAAACAAAGTTGTTTATAAATTTCTAGATACAACTATCACTCTCATAGCTAAGAAACAGCCAGCTGTGGGGTTATTCTTTGACCTCACAAAGGCCTTCAATATTGTAAACCACAGAATACTACTACAAAAACTATATAACTATGGTATACAGGGCACTGCCTACAACTGGTTTGCAAGCTACCTACTAAACAGAAAACACTATATGCAGATATGTGAGGTCATCCCTCCAGGAAAATCCACAGTTTCACGTTCTGATATGCAAACCGTAAAACATGGTGTCCATCAAGGATCAGTTTTAGGCCAGATCCTATTTCTCCTGTTCATTAACCATCTTCCTCTTCACCTACCGACTTGCAATACCTTCCTTTCTGCCGATGACACCAATATTCTGATATCTGACTCAGAAGAATGCATTGAAGCTGCAGTCAGCCAACGTACAGCTCTACTGGATTCATGGCTTACAGCTAATAGGCTACTTCTTATTGCAAAAAAAAGACTGTAGGCCTAACATTTCATACAGTCCAGAACAGAAATCCCACCATTTCAACTATACAAATAGGTGGAAATAGTATTGAATTGGAAAATGTAACTAAATTCCTTGGAATATCTATCTCTGACACTCTGAGTTGGAAAAGACACACTGACAGCTTAGCTACCAAGCTAAAAAAAGTATTTTTTATGCTTCTGTAAGTCAGGGAAGTGACACTTCTAAAAATCCTAATGTCAGGGTACCATGCTCTTTACCACTCAATGCTAACACATGGCCTCTGGGGCTCCAAAAGAAAGCTGTCAGTGTACTGTCATTTAAAAAGCAGAGAGGCTCATGTAAAAAGCTATTCTGAAAACTAGGTATTCTTCCACTTCCATGCAAGCACATATTAGAGATACTAAGTGTCACCAAGCTAAATATTGTCAGCCTAAAGCAGAATCTGGACTATCACCAGCACAACACTAGAGGGAAATATTAGCTGACACAGTTTCCACATTCCACTAAATTATATGCTTATAGTGTAGAATGCATGGGGATTAAACTATATAATCATCTACCACCAAATGTAAAAACATCAACAATCCAGCACATTTTAAAATAAGGCTTAAATCGATATTATTAAAATATTCTTTTTATAATGTAGGCTACACGAATATTTTGAAAGTGATTTTTTCTATGTAATATATTTGCACACTTATCTTTCTGTACTATAATTTATCTTCAAAATGTAAATTTCAATAAGGCCTAACCGACCGTTAAAAATTTATCTACTTGTCTGTACTCATTATATTTATCTTGTTAATCTTAACTAATGTATAAATTATTTAATGCTTATCTGTACTTAATTTGATTTTAAATGTATCATCAAATTTTAATTTTCATTAGGCCTAGTTGACCTTAATTTTGAACAACTTGAGAGTATACTCATACTATATCTTGTAATTTATAACTACCATACTATTGCGTAAATCAAGTTGTATTTGATTTGGCATTACGTATTTTTAAATGATTAACTGCTATAATGACTTGTCCCATAATATGTAGTACTCTCTGTACACAAAATGACTCAGTGGATCAATAAAGAATGAATTAATGAATCATCCATCAATCATTCATCAATTATATCTTGCATTAGTACAGTTCTAAGACTGGTTTCAGAATTACACCGGAAATCCTGCTAACCTCCATATATAGCTCAATTAGTAGCACTGCAACTTATCGTATATAGCCTGACAATGACAGAAAGACCCACCCAAAAGGATTACATTAACAACTGAAATGACCATACTATTTGGGCCAATATTTATTATTTCTGACAGTTCTGACCTACAGTAATAAGCAAAAAAGAAGTGAGTGATCAATGCAAATTACAAAGACAGATTCTGAAAAAAGTAGGCCCTTAGCTTTAATACTGTTTTGATTTAACAGTACACTTTTTTATACTTAGTAATATTCAGCACACCATTCAAACTCACCTGCAAGTTTAGTGCATTTTTCATTTTTGTTGATGCAGGGTTCATTATGATCTGAACAAGACCATTATAACGCCGAATGCTAAGTTCCCTATAGCTCACAGTACCAGCATTTTGACGAATGCTTGTTCTTGACTTAGCATGCTCATCATCTTTGCGCTTCTGTTTCTGAACATCATTCTCTAAAGTTTTCACCAGAGTGACATACGCTGGGGAAAAAATGTTTAAGTACAGTTTAAGTACACACTAATGAGCTGAGAATACTTTTCACAATAACATGTGAACATTTAAAATGAAGTAAAGTTTCCACTGTACATCTGAATGTACATTTAATTTCAAACATTTAAGTAAAAACTCCTCTTCATTTACAGAGTTACAACAATTTTGCAAGGTATCACAAGCCACAGGCTACTACACAGTTACGAAACAATTAACTTAAGGTGAAAAGTACCAAGCAATGTCTTTATTAAGAATATGAAGATATTATATTCCTTGAAAAACGAAAAATTGTGCTACACAGAATGGAGGATTAGACAATATAATGAGGATTTTATATTTCCTGAAAGACTAAACATTATACTACATTCAATTTATAGTCAATTAAAAATTAAGTCCAAAACAATACTTACAAGCAGCATTGGGACTCTGTGGATGTGAGCGGTTTGTATCTTTCTTCTGTGCTGGGTTTGGAGTACTTAGTTTGCTCCTTGCTACAACCTGAGTGTTTTGACCAGACGATGACACTTGGAGACTTCTATCTTCTGCTGCAAAAGCTGATGCAGCTTCAGCTAAACAAGTAGTGAGCTCTGCCTCTACATCAGTTGCTGAAACTGGTGATTTCTCAAGACTACTAGAAACCACTACTGGCATCCCAGTAACCTCTGATTTCTGTGTCCTGTCCTTTTTCTTTGCTTTCATTACACTGTTTTCTTCAGATAACTTAGCTGATTTTGGGAGTTTTTCTTTGTGGGAATTTTTCTGATGCATTTTTGTCACATCTGGATTGAATTTACTTTTATCGAGAGAAACATTTTTTGGTGCATTTGGCAAAAGAACTTCTTTTGATTCATGTTCTTTCTGTGATATGCTTGTCTTTAATCTTGGTAGTGTTTTACTATCTGCAATTCTAGTACTTGAAGTTTTAGCAGATTTACTTGCACCTGTCACCTCCTTCTGAATACTAACAGTTCCATTAAATTCCTTCTCCTTTCCTTTCTTATCTTTATAAGTCTGTAGAGGCTCTGCTTTTCTGATGAATATTGGAACACCCTTCTTACGAGCCTCTGCCCCTTGCTTTGTAATCGATTTAAGTTGAGATTCATAAACAACTTTTTTGGCACTTTGACCATCACTGGTATATTCACTCTTATGTTGATTAATACCAGTATCACAACTAGTACGTGGTATCACAGTTGGGCTTGTGCTGCGACTGGAGAAATTACTGCTGGAAGAATGTCTACGAATTATTCTTGATGCCTCAGCCCGTAACTGCAATCGTGGTGGACATGGTAAAGACTGAGTTGGTGATGGGGGGTCAAAGTGAACAGTCGACGGAGGTGGTGACCGAAGAGTTTCACGAGATTCCATCCGTTTGGGTGGTGCCATTTTGCTGTCTGCACTCTGCTGGTGGTCTGATGTGCAAAGTAACTGCCTTTTTGCACGTAAGTTAACTGCTGGATTCTGCAAAGATTTCAGTCTCAGAACAGCATTCTTCACAAGGCGGGTTTTCAATAGAAGATTCTTCTTTTTCCACCGGGAAGAGTTCAGTTTCGGTTTTATTGGTTTTTTCAGATTGTTATTGGAAGAAACATCATTATCACAAACTGCAGACCTTCGCCTTGAGTCACCTAATTCAGCTTCATACAAAAGATTAATTGCACCTTCGTCTATAAGTAATTTATCTACTTCACTTCTTCGGCACCGTTTCTTGGAACCAGATGAGGCATCTGGTAACTTTTGATCTTCTCCATTGTCTTTATTGATACCCCTACCGATATTTCTCTCAGAATTATCTGCCCTGTTTTTTAGATTGGACACTTCTGAAACTGGTGTATTATTCTCATTATTAGGAACAGCATTAGTTGAAACTGCGTCTTCTACACTGGCTTTGTTTTTGTCAAGATGATTTTTTACATTTTCCACACTAGATTCTCTATGAAGTCCTTTTGTATCCACTTCTGAGGGCTTGTCAGGAAGGTCACATTTCGTATCTTGAACTGATGACTGACTCTCATTTATTTTCTCCATTTCTGCAGAAGATTTCACAACTGACTCAATTACTTTAACAACATTTTCACTAATTTTTTTATCTGTTGAATTTATTTTCTTTGAGTCTTTTTGTAATTTTTTCACTTTGTTTCTATCAGCTCTTCCATTCTCAATGTTTTCTGATACATTCTTAGTAGATAGCTTTTTCTTTTTTACATTATCAGAGGCAACAACGACAGCTTTTCTTTTCCTGTTCTTTTTCTTCTTTAACTCTGCTACATCATTTTCCTTTGGTACTTTCTTTACTTCAGTTGTAACATTATGAGCATTGTTTTCAGTAAGTGCATCAATAGCAGGCTTCTTAACATTCTGCTTAGGTTTCTTTGGTGACTTTTCTTGCAATTTATCTGTTTTCTTCTTCCGTGGAGTTGTCTCAAATTCCATCAGTTGCTTCAAAGCAAGTTCTTTTTCAAGCAATGGGTCCAACTTAGGAGGGGTTGTGAAATGATTTCCATTTGTAGGAACTGTAGAAGGAACTGTTCTTTGTAGTTGACACTGTGGTGTAGCTTTTATCTCGGGTATCCAGTTAGGGTCTACATCACCCTCAAGTATAGCAAGTAACTCCTTGTCATCAGCAATAACCTTTTGCTCTTGGGCAGAAGAGTTCTTCTCTGATACAATATTACCTGATTTCACTGACAAATCAGTCTTTGGTAGAACATCAGTAGGTTGTGCTGCAGTGGCACCTGAACTAGATGATGACGATGGAGCAATATGATTTGCAAGTCTCTGCGTTAACTTAATAGCAAAAAAAATATCACCACCTTCTGGTGTGTCATGAACTGGATACTTTTTTAAAGATCGTTCGAGCAGTTCTTGTGCTAGTTCGTCCTGAGTCACAATCTGGCTTGTCAAATTTCTATATGGCACTTTTACACCCAGACGTGGCTTTTGGGGTTTTCTGCCTCGTGTAACTAAGTCTTCTGCAGGATTTTCAATATTCCGTCCCATTAAATGTGGAGGAATTGAAAAATTTGGTGTTGGAAGCGGCAAAGTTGCTGCGTCTCCATTTGCAATATTTTGAGAACCCGATTCCTGGGGCATCCTTATATCATTGGCTGATAACTGTACTGGCGAAATTGGTGTGCTATTTGGTACGTCAACAAATACTCCCACACTTACTGGTTTTTGTCCTGCGCTGTTAACAGTAGCTGCCATACTTGCATTTTCTTTCTTGTTTGAACACGGAGGTGATCTTGATGCACATAATACATTGGTTAGGCATCTTGTGCAGCCTATAGTGTACAGTGTCGCGTTGCAAAATGAAGAGCATAGAGAATAAGAGAAAACGAAGTCTTCACCGTTTTCACACTTTCCTCTTGTTCACAGCTGATCAATCCACTCGTTCA
This sequence comes from Schistocerca nitens, assembly GCF_023898315.1. Taxonomy (NCBI): domain Eukaryota; kingdom Metazoa; phylum Arthropoda; class Insecta; order Orthoptera; family Acrididae; genus Schistocerca; species Schistocerca nitens. Next base: position 356,240,812 of record NC_064617.1, read on the forward strand.
TTATCGTGGCAAAGCTGCAAGGAAAATAAATGAAATACAGTAGTTGCTGGTTGTATTGAGCACAACACAATATTCGTACGAACCGGTCACATTGACGATAACACTCACTTTATCTGAGTAGCAAAAATATGTTTTGCGAACATTAATCAAGGTGTTTGTTGATGCACCTACCAAACCTATCCTAAACGAACAACAACAACAACATCAACAAACGAGTGTCGTCACGTGAAGACATCCTGCCAGAGTATTCACAAACGCAATCACTAGTACATTAAGCTAGGACAGATGCGTTCGTATCTTCGACCCAAGAATAATATGTATGGCTGGCTGCATTCCAAAACACAAATTATCATTTCTTGTGAATACTCTACGCAAAACTCTCCTATTTTTCATAACGTAAAACCGAGAAATATTAAGTCAAAAACTCGTTTATATATTCAGACCAAAATTCTACATACCGAAGTATTGTTTATCCAAAATATCTACAGCAGAGAATGTAGCTGTTATTATACACGTGAATAGGATTCCACTTCCATGGTTCATTGAAAGTTTGAAGTGCAAACCGATCACAACATACCGCGACAGCGTGTGAGGTCGCTTCTGTCAAATACATTAATGACCGCGCGGTCATTATAAGTCACCATTATAGCACGAGGATACTTTATTTTATGGTAGGGGAATGTAGCGTGTTCCATTTGCACAAAATAGTAACAACTATTTCATCATCTGTGTTCCCGGGGGTGCCAGTAATGCGGATATCATAAAAAAAAACACGTTTCCTCTCTCTAATGACTTAATTGAGTAATATTCCTCATCCAAATTAGTATATGACTTTGTAAAACTACTCAGAGATAGAGTACATGGGAGCAATAAAGCAGAGATCCACTATAGGTTTTACTGTAAACACGAAACCCTTTAAAACCCATGCAAGAATATTACATTTTACTGCGGCCATAAGAAAGAAGACCGTGTAGTTCTACTATTCCGAGTCTGTACTCAGAAAAATTTTATGATGTTTACTCTCATTCACTTCCTTCGCATTGAAAACTGACAATGCAGTACAAGTTATTTTAATTATTCTAGTATGCAGAAGGCGTGAATAATTCTGTTTACCCATGTCAAAGACACCGCCTTACACATATTCGGACAATTCACGCCAATGAATCAGCAAAACATTGTATCTTATCACACTTCCAAATAAACAGTAATTAATTCAGCAATCTATACAATCAGGCTCGGCGAGAACTTTGCCCAGGTTTATTGCACATCACATTTGTACCGACGTACGCCAACGCTACGTTCCGAGTGTAAGTTTCTTTAAAACAAATTTTAGGACTGGAAACGGTCGGGGAAATAAGCTTTTAAACTATACCAATTGGGTTCCACGCGTCCTAGGTTTGGCTATAATTATTTTAAGGGATTACAAAAATATATTATTATGAATTATTTCTGAATCCTGGACTGAATTGTTCAAATCATTAAATGCAAAAACTAATGATACTTTTTGAAATTGTATTTTACAGCACAGACCACACTGTGGCCAGAAAACCTTGTCACTCCTAGAAAAATAGAAATCAGTATATAACACCCAAAAAGATAACATTAGCTATAAAATGAGTAGTCAGTGGAAATTTGAGAATTTGGATGTAACTCAGAGGAAGGGCCTCTTAATCATAACAATAAATAGACCCAACAAGAAGAACGCATTTTCACGAAAGGTCTGTTCACTGCAAATACTTCTTTGATGCATAATAATCTGTATACAGTTAACATATATTTCAAATAATATCTGTACTAACCCCTCATGTATTACTTGCTGTGGTTGTTTTCAGATGTATGAAGGTATAACACAGATTCTGAATGATGCAGCACATAATGATGAAGTTTCAATAGTAGCTTTTACAGGTGCAGGAGACTACTATAGCAGTGGAAATGATCTGTCAGGATATTCAGATTATGAAGGTGCCAGTACTGGATTTAATGCAAAGACGACAGACACTGTGAAGTACGTATTACTCACTTAGTTCCACATAATGTGGGATAGTAATACGAAGTAATGTTACAGACTTTATATCATACACTGAAATAAGCCTGTAAGCACAATTTTATATTTGCTGTAACTAACCAAGAAGGAATAGAAATATTTGTGTTCTAGTGGATCATTTTCTTTAGTTGCCCATTGGTTTGGATTATGTCAAAACCACTGACTCAAAATCTGAAGCAATGATCATTACCATTCAGCATTAAGGATAATGGACTTACAGCAAACAAACAAATAAATAAAACTGATATTGAATTTCATGTTTTCACATAATTAAATCCAGTTGTTCTGTGAACATAATTAGAATAAATGGTATATCCTAGGCTAATTTTGAATGTGTGTCCCAAAATTATGAGTGTTGTTCCATTCCCAGTGTTATCTTTGTACCTTTTTCTCTGTAATTCCTGCTGGTTCACAGTGAGTAGTAATTCGAGAAAACCCAAAAATTTCAGATTGAACATCCACTTTTACCCATTTGTTTTCGCATACCGTGATCCACAGATGACCATAAATACACCAGCTTTACACAATGCAGCTGTCAAGTCACATGAAATAAGATGCTTCGTTCCACTCATTAACAATGAACAATGTAGCTTTGCAGGCAGTGCAAGAAAAAGAGGGGGGGGGGTTGCAGTAAGGGACTCTCTCTCTTCCACTGCTCCCAGCATCCCCACACCCCATGGAAAGTGCCGAGTCATCTACATCTACATGCATATTCTCACAAATGACTATGAGGCACACCACTTAGGCTACATGGTATTGTACCACATGTTAATGTTTCTTCCACATGTTAATGTTCCTTCCCATTCAATTAGTATCTGCAGAGCATGGGACGACTGTGTGCTTCAAGGCCTCTGTGTGCATTGTAGTTACCATAATTTAATTTTTATGATCCCTTGGGAGCAATATGTAGGTTTCAGAGGTGTATTCCTAGATGCTTCATTTAATAACGGTTCTTCAAACTTTGTAAATAGGCTTTTGCAAAAGAATTGATGGCTGTCTCCAAGTAACAATAAAATCCATGACACTCTCCCTTGAGTCAAAAATACTTGTGAATGTTCGTGCTGCTCTTCTTTGCATACATAAATATCCCCTGTTATTCCTATTTGGTAAGGGTGTAGCCCACTTGAGCAATATTCTAAGATCAATCACAAAAGTCATTTGTAAACAGTCTGCTTAGTAGACTGACTGCATTTCCCCAGTGAAGTGAAGTCTGCCAATCTTCTTATTCACTACTGAGCCTATGTTATCATTCCAATCCATTTTGTGATAAGTGTACGATTTTATGTTTCTGGACATTTAAAGCAAATTGCCAATCCTTGTACCACACAGAAATCTGATCAGACAGAAAATTTGTGCAACTTTTTTCAGATACTACTTCATTTTAGACAATGTGTAGCCTGCAGGATGTCTGAGGTTACTATTAACACAGTCTGCCAGGTCATTAACATATAACATGAACAGCAAAGAGCTTGATAAGCTTCTCTGAGGAACACCTGATGTTATTTATACTTCTGTCAATGATTCCGCCTCTAAGATGACATGCTGAAGCACACTATGAAAAAATACTTAAACTAGTCAAAAGCTATGTTTGATGCTCCATATGATAGTACTTTTGACCATAAGCATTGGTGCGGCACTGAGTCAAATATTTTACAGAAGCCAATTGCCTAGAAAATTGCGAGTTGAGGTTTGTGTGACTGATGTTTTCAGAATCCTTGCTGGTTTGCACAGAGAAATTTATCTTTTTGAGATATTTCATTATATTTGAAATCAGAATATGTTCTTTGACCAAGTGAGGTGGTACAATGGTTAGCCCATTCGACTTGCATTCATACACATGTGCCCACCCATCCTGATTTAAGTTTTCCATTATTTCTCTAATCACTTCAGGTGAATGCTGGGATGGTTCCATTGAAAAGGTATGGCAGATTTCCTTCTCCATTCTTCCTCAATCTAAGGTCGTGCACCATCTCTATGACCTCATTCTCAATGGGACATTAAACACTAATCTCCTCTCCTCTCCTCATCTTTTATGACTCTACAGGAAATGAATGTCAATGAAACTGGACAGTAATTTTGTGGATCACTTCTGCTACACTTTTTTGATGTGTTCTTTCTTTTAATCACTAGGCACAGATGGTTGAGGGATAAGTGGTGTATTGTGCTTAATATTGGAACTAAGTCATCTGCAACTTTTGTGTCTGACAGGAATTCCAATGCACCTGGAGCCTTGTTTAATTTAAGAGATTTCAGCTGTTTTTCAAAGCTACTGACACTACAATTTATATCACTCATCTTTTCAGCAGCATGAGAATTAAAATGAGGCAGTACTTTGTACCTTATTTTGTAAAGAAACATTTGAAAAAGAGATTCAGCACTTCTGTTTTTGCTATGCTACCCTCTGCCATGCACCATACAGTGGCTTGCGGAGTATCTATGTAGATGTAGAATTTCAGATCCTGTGTCATTTATGAGTATCTGAACACAACTTTGGTGCCACTCACAGACTTTATATATTACCAGAATTTATTTGGGTTTCAGGAATTATCTTTCAGCAAGATTCTGCTATCGTAGTCATTTGAGGCTTCACATATTGCCCTTCTGACAGTCACAAATATTTCATTCAGTATTTCTTTATCTATAGTTTTACACTTTGTTTTACACCTATTATGCAGTAGTCATTGTTTCTTCAGAAGTTTCTTCATAATAATTGTATACCATGGATGATTTGTCTCATCATGAATAGGTACATATCTATCCAGTCAACTATTCTCATAAATCTGAGTCACAGTTCCTGTACATGGCCAAAGATAATGCCTTGGGTTCCTCTTTGAGACATGGTATGATTATGTCTTCATCTAGCTTTATTTTCATTGTTTACTAAGTATGTAAATATTTCTATATGTTTTAGTTGCCCTTTGTACTCTAGTAATCATTGTTGCCATGACTACTTCATGGTCACTGATACCAGTTTCAAAGTGGACAGCCCCAAAGAGATCAGATTTATTTGTTACCATTACTCCTCAAAGATGTGTGTCATGACTGGGCTTCTGAAATGTGTGTTCTTAGCAGTTTTCAGGGAAGACTTTTAGTAACTTTTTGGAGCATATTTTGTCACCCTTGCCACTTACAAAATTGTAAGTGTCCCAGTCGATCGTTGGATGATTAAAGTTTCCTACTAACAGTATCTTCCCCCCAAGAACCATGGACCTTGCCGTTGGTGGGGAGGCTTGCATGCCTCAGCGATACAGATAGCCGTACTGTAGGTGCAACCACAACAGAGGGGTATCTGTTGAGAGGACAGACAAACGTGTGGTTCCTGAAGAGGGCAGCAGCCTTTTCAGTAGTTGCAGGGGCAACAGTCTGGATGATTGACTGATCTGGCCTTGTAACACTAACCAAAACGGCCTTGCTGTGCTGGTATTGCAAATGGCTGAAAGCAAGGGGAAAAAACAGCCGTAATTTTTCCCGAGGGCATGCAGCTTTACTGTATGGTTAAATGATGATGGCGTCCTCTTGGGTAAAATATTCTGGAGGTAAAATAGTACCCCATTCGGATCTCCGGGCGGGGACTACTCGGAAGGACGTCGTTATCAGGAGAAAGAAAACTGGCGTTCTACGGATCGGAGCATGGAATGTCAGATCCTTTATTCGAGCAGGTAGGTTAGAAAATTAAAAAAGGGAAATGGATAGGTTAAAGTTAGATATAGTGGGAATTAGTGAAGTTCGGTGGCAGGCAGAACAAGACTTTTGGCCAGGTGAATACAGGGTTAAAAATACAAAATCATATAGGGGTAATGCAGGAGTCGGTTTAATAATGAATAAAAAAATAGGTTTGCGGGTAAGCTACTACAAACAGCATAGTGAACGCCTTATTGTGGCCAAGATAGACACGAAGCCCTTGCCTACTACAGTAGTACATGTTTATATGCCAACTAGCTCTGAAGATGACGAAGAAATGTATGATGAAATAAAAGAAATTATTCAGATAGTGAAGGGAGACAAAAATTTAATAGTCATGGGTGACTGGAATTCGAGAGTAGGAAAAGGGAGAGAAGGGAACATAGTAGGTGAATATGGATTGGGGGAGAGAAATGAAAGAGGAAGCCGTCTGGTAGAGTTTTGCACAGAGCATAACTTAATCTTAGCTAACACTTGGTTCAAGAATCATGAAAGAAGGTTGTATACATGGAAGAATCCTGGAGATACTAGAAGGTATCAGATAGATTATATAATGGTAAGACAGAGATTTAGGAACCAGGTTTTAAATTGTAAGACATTTCCAGGGGCAGATGTGGACTCTGACCACAATCTATTGGTTATGAACTGTAGATTAAAACTGAAGAAACTGCAAAAAGGTGGGAATTTAAGGAGATGGGACCTGGATAAACTGAAAGAACCAGAGGTTGTACAGAGTTTCAGGGAGAGTATAAGGGAACAATTGACAGGAATGGGGGAAAGAAGTACAGTAGAAGAAGAATGGGTAGCTCTGAGGGATGAAGTAGTGAAGGCAGCAGAGGATCAAGTAGGTAAAAAGATGAGGGCTAGTAGAACTCCTTGGGTAACTGCAGAAATATTGAACTCAATTGATGAAAGGAGAAAATATAAAAATGCAGTAAATGAAGCAGGCAAAAAGAATACAGACGTCTCAAAAATGAGATCGACAGGAAGTGCAAAATGGCTAAGCAGGCATGGCTAGAGGGCAAATGTAAGGATGTAGAGGCTTACCTCACTACGGGTAAGATAGATACTGTCTACAGGAAAATTAAAGAGGCCTTTGGAGAAAAGAGAACTTTTATGAATATCAAGAGGTCAGACGGAAATCCAGTTCTAAGCAAAGAAGGGAAAGCAGAAAGGTGGAACGAGTATATAGAGGGCCAAACAAGGGTGATGTACTTGAGGACAATATTATGGAAATGGAAGAGGATTTAGATGAAGATGAAATGGGAGATATGATACTACGTGAAGAATTTGACAGAGCACTGAAAGACCTGAGTTGAAACAAGGCCACGGGAGTAGACAACATTCCATTAGACCTACTGACGGCCTTGGGAGAGTCAGTCCTGACAAAACTGTACCATCTGGTGAGCAAGATGTATGAGACAGGCGAAATACCCTCAGACTTCAAGAAGAATATAATAATTCCAATTCCAAAGAAAGCAGGTGTTGACAGATGTGAAAATTACCGAACTATCAGTTTAATAAGTCACAGCTGCAAAATACTTACATGTAATCTTTACAGACGAATGGAAAAACTGGTAGAAGCCGATCGGCTTGGGGAAGATCAGTTTGGATTCCGTAGAAATATTGGAACACATGAGGCAGTACTGACCCTACGACTTATCTTAGAAGCTAGATTAAGGAAAGGCAGACCTACATTTCTAGCATTTGTAGACTTAGAGAAAGCTTTTGACAATGTTCACTGGAATACTTTCAAATTCTAAAGGTGGCAGGGGTAAAATACAGGGAGCGAAAGGCTATTTAAAATTTGTACAGAAACCAGATGGCAGTTATAAGAGTCGAGGGGCATGAAAGGGAAGCAGTGGTTGGGAAGGGAGTGAGACGGGGTTGTAGCCTCTCCCCGATGTTATTCAATCTGTATATTGAGCAAGCAGTGAAGGAAACAAAAGAAAAATTCAGAGTAGGTATTAAAATCCATGGAGAAGAAATAAAAAGTTTGTGGTTTGCCAATGATATTGTAATTCTGTCAGAGACAGCACAGGACTTAGAAGAGCAGTTGAACGGAATGGACAGTGTCATGAAAGGAGAGTATAAGATGAACATCAACAAAAGCGAAACAAGGATATTGGAATGTAGTCAAATTAAGTCGGGTGATGCTGAGGGAATTAGATTAGGAAATGAGACACTTAAAGTAGTAAAGGAGTTTTGCTATTTGGGGAGCAAAATAACTGATGATGGTCGAAGTAGAGAGGATATAAAATGTAGACTGGCAATGGCAAGGAAAGCGTTTCTGAAGAAGAGAAATTTGTTAACATCGAGTATAGATTTAAGTGTCAGGAAGTCGTTTCTGAAAGTAATTGTATGGAGTGTAGCCATTTATGAAAGTGAACCATGGACAATAACTAGTTTGGACAAGAAGAGAATAGAAGCTTTCGAAATGCTGAAGATTAGATGGGTAGACTATATAACTAATGAGGAGGTATTGAATAGGATTGAGGAGATTAGATTAGATTAGTTTTTCGTTCCATAGATCCGTGCTGAGGAGATCCTCGTGGATGTGGAACATGTCTTTTTTTTTTTTTTTTTTTTTTTTTTTTTTTTTTTTTAAATCTGAAATAACAATACTAATAGTATTAATATATACAATACATCATTTGTTTCTATTAAAAAATTCGTCAATGGAGTAGAAGGAGTTGGCCACTAGTAAGTCTTTCAGGCTCCTTTTAAACTGATCTTTATTTGTAACTAAATTTTTTATGTTTACTGGCAAATTATTGAAGATGAGTGTTCCTGAGTAGTGGACCCTTTTTGAACTAAAGTAAGTGCTTTTAAGTCCTTGTGCAGATCATTTTTGTTCCTGGTATTGTATGTATGATCTGAGCTGTTTGTTGGAAAAAGAGATATATTATTTAGGACAAATTTCATTAATGAGTAAATATACTGAGAGGCAGTAGTTAGTATACCCAGTTCTCTGAAGAGGTTTCTACAGGACGTCCGTGAATTTACTCCACAAATAATACGTATTACACGCTTTTGGACTCTGAAAACTTTTGTTTGACTTGAAGAGTTACCCCAAAATATTATACCATATGACATTATGGAATTAAAGTAGGCAAAGTATGCAAGCTTTTTCATTTTTATGTCACCTTTGTCTGCTAACACTCGAATCGCAAATACAGATTAGTTAAGGCATTTCTGCAGTTCTGTGGTGTGCTATGCATATGCTGGGTGGAAACCTCTTACAGGTTCTGAATTGCATATAGTGAGTCTTTTCGAAGTTTAATGTCAGTGAGTTGGCTTTAAACCATTTATTAATATCCATGAAAATATCATTAGCAGATCTTTCTAGAACTACACTTGACATACTATTTATTGCAATACTTGTGTCATCTGCAAACAAAACGAACTCTGCTTCTGGCAGTGTAACTGATGAGAGATCAGTAATGTACAAAAGAAAAAGCAATGGCCCTAAGATGGATCCTTGTGGGACACCACATGTAATTTCTTCCCATTCTGATGATGACTGATGACTTAATTCACTAGTCCCTTGCACTGACACCCTTTGTTTCCTGTTAGTGAGGTATGACTTGAACCATTTTGCAGCACTGCCCGTGACGCCATAGAATTCTAATTTGCTTAAAAGGATGTTGTGGTTCACACAATCAAATGCCTTTGACAAACCACAGAAAATACCTGCTGCTTGTAATTTGTTATTTAATGAATTAAGTACATTTTCACTGTAGGTGTAAATAGCCTTCTCGATATCAGAACTCTTCAGGAATCCAAACTGTGTTCTTGATAATATGTTATTTGTGGCCAGATGGTTGAGCAGCTGCCTGTACATTACTTATTCTAAAATTTTTGAGAATGCTGGCAAAAGTTAAATCGGTCTGTAGTTTGATGGTATCTCTTTATCCCCTTTCTTGAATAAAGGCTTAACATCTGCATATTTTAGCCAGTCAGGAAATGTCCCAGTTATAATTGACTGGTTACACAAGTAACTTAGAATTGTACTAAACTCACAAGAACATGCCTTAATTAACTTTGTTGATATTTCATCATACCCACTAGAATGCTTTGTTTTTAAAGATTTTATTATGGAAGTTATTTCTTTTGGTGAAGTGAGTGATATATTCATGTACTTGAAGCTATTTGTGAAGGCTAGTTTCAGATATTCAAGGGCATTATTTACTGATCCTGAAAGTCCCATTCTATCAGTAACAGATATAAAGTACTTGTTAAATAGATTTGCCACACTATGCTCATCAGAGAAGTTTATGGCACAACTTGACTAGAAGAAGGTATCGGTGGGTAGGATATGTTCTGAGGCATCAAGGGATCACCAATTTAGTATTGGAGGGCAGTGTGGAGGGTAAAAATCGTAGAGGGAGACCAAGAGATGAATACACTAAACAGATACAGAAAGATGTAGGTTGCAGTAGGTACTGGGAGATGAAGAATCTTGCACATGATAGAGTAGCATGGAGAGCTGCATCAAACCAGTCTCAGGAGTGAAGACCACAACAACAACAACTAACAGTATGTTGAGCGAACACATGTTTGAGTGAGGTGAGGTTTTCTCAATAGTTTTCAGTTGCACCAGGTGGTGAGTAGCCCATTTATCATTAAGCTATCATTTCAATACACATTTAGATTTATCTCAAAAACCTAACTGTCATTGATTCTGGCTTTTAACCATCTTCCTGCACATAATAATATATGAGCACTGTTTTTTGGGCGCTGCTTCAAACTCCGAAACTTTGCACCTATAGGATGCTTGTAGTTACAGCAGTAATGTATTATACATGAGAGAAAACTCATCTGCATCACAGCTACTGTAAATGAAACTAAAGAGCTTATTAGAAGGCAGCAGTGACGACATATATGGCTACAATGTCAACAAAGTACAGCTAAGTTATGCCTGTAAGTGGGTGTCTGTGAACTAGAAAAAGGGACTTAACAAAATGACCTGGTGTTACTTTCATACTATAAACAGTACTGAAACATATTAACAAAAGTTTAGATAAAATCCAAGTGGATTATCTTGTAAGAAAAAGAAAGCTCAGACAGCAAATCAAATTCACTCATGGTGTTACATAGTTCATATAATACAGGAGTACCTTTAGAAATGTGGAAGGAGTCAAGGTATAGATTAACAAATTTACATTTGTAACAACCGAGATCTATTTGCAATGTTCACTGCTACTTGTCATGCAGCTTACAAGAATCTCCAGTCATTGATTATAGATAATCAGACAGTTTGTAGCAGTAGTGGTTGATAAATTATGTTTTCAAGTTTCTTTTGAACTGTCAGGGATTCTGAATGCCTCATTTTATGTCAGACTGGAACTTGTTGAAGACTTTTACATGGGAATGTTGGCCAAAGAAAGCAAAGTCTAGAATTAAGGTCTTCAGTCTGTAGCCTGTTTAATGCAGTTCTTCACGGAAGTCTCTCCTGTGCAAGCCTCTTAGTCTCTGTGTAATTATTACAATCCACAACCATTTGAACCTCCTTTTCTATTCAAACTTTGCACTACCTCTACAACTTTCACCCTCCACACTTCCTTCCATTACCAAATTGATGTTCCTAGATGCCTCAGGATATGTCCTATGAACTGAAGTTACAAATTTGCTCTTTCCCCAATTAAATTCAGTACCTCTTCAATAGTTATTCAAACTACCTATCTAATCTTAAGCATTCTTCCATAGCACCACATTTCAAAAGCTTCTCTCCTTGTCTGAATTGTCTGTTGTCTATGTTTCACTTTCATAGAAGGCTGCACTCCGGGCAGGTACCATCAGAAAAGACTGCTAAACCTTAAGTTTATTTTAGATGTCAACAAATTTCTCTTTTCTTATTTATTGCTGATCTTCATTTTGTATCTTCACTACTTTTGCCATTTTTGGCCATAATCATTTCTTTTGTTGCTCAAATACCAAAAGATATCAATTACTTTTAGTGCCTCATATCCTAATCTAATTTTTTTTAGAACTGCTTGATTTAATTTGATTACATTCCATTGCCATTATTTTACTTTTATTCATGTTCCTTTTACAGTCGCTTTTCAAGCCGCTATTTACATTTACATCTATATACCCATTCCACAAGCCACTGTATGATGTGTGGTGGAGGGTATCTTGTACCACTACTAGTCATTTCCTTTCCTGTTCCACTCACAAGGAGAGTGAGGGGAAAACAACCATTTATACACTTCCTATGATCTCTAATTTCCCTTATTTCATGGTCTTTATGCAAAATGTATGTGGTGGCAGTAGAATCATTTTGTAGCCAACTTCTGGTTCACTAAATTTTCTCAATAGTGTTTTGTGGAAAGAACGTCTTCTTGCCCCCAGGAAATCCCATTTGACTTCATGAAACATTTCCATAATATATTTGCATCTTGATCAAATCTACCAGTAACAAATCTAGCAGACTGCCTCTGAATTGCTTTAATGTTTTCCATAAATCTGACCTGGTGGGGATTCCAAACACTCAAGCAGTACTGAGGAATGAGTCACCCTAGTCTTCTATATTCAGTCTCCATTAGAATTGAACCACACACTTTCCTAAAATTCTCCTCATATACCAAAGTCGACTTTTTGCCATCCCAACTGCCGTCCTTACATGCTTCTTCCATTTCATACTGCTTTGCAATGTTATGCCTAGATAATTGACGTGGTTGTGTCAAGTGGCACACTGCAAATGTTCTATTTGAACAATATGGGATTGTTTCCCTCCTCAGCTGCATTAATTTACATTCTTCTGCATTTAGATCAGGCTGCCAGGGAACAGTATATGATTGTTTTCTCTCCTCTTATGCATTGATTTACATGCTTCTACATTTAGATCAAACTGCCGCTCATCACACAAACTAGACATTTTGTCTAGTACACCTTGTACCATTCTACAGTCACGCAAATGACAACACCGACCTGTATACCACAGCGTCATGAGCAAACAGCTACAGATTGCTGCTCACCCTGTCCATTGATCATTTATGTCTACACAGAAGAATAATAGTCTTATCACACTTCCTGATTTTCAGGGTAATGTGCGAGAAAAGGGTAAGCTGAATTTCGCACAGGCAATGTCCATCTGTGGACAGATGCTTTTCTGTCTCACAGAAATTTGATCAGCTCCTCTTCCCAGTCCTGTGCCATCTCTGACAGAATTGCAATGTCATTGGCAAACTGCAAATTTTTATTTCTTTTCCCAGAATGTTAATAACCTTTCCAAATTTCTCCTCTATTTCCTTCACAGTTGGCTCAGTTTACAGATTGAATAACATTAGGGATAGGCTACAATCCTGTCTCAGTCCCTATGAAACATGGCTTCTCCTACCTATCATCTGACTGTTATGGCTGCAGTCTGGTTCATGTGATAACTACGTGCTGAATCCCAGGTTTGGAATTGGCCTTAAGTTCACATCCAACAGAACACATTCATACTGTCACTAGCCTGTCCAGCAGTCTTCCGGTCTTGCATATGGCAAATAAAGGCAATACATTAAATATTCTTGAAGAAGTGGAGGTTATGAGTTCCCTGAGAATATACCCTCAGCAGTCAAGTTGCACTTATACATCATGGTTTATTAGCCAGTTTTTATTGCATCAATGTTTAATGATTGCTTATGCCAATGTTTAGTTGGGTCCCTGTTTCTCTTTGTTCTATTATGTTTCTTATAGCTGTGTATCATCCTGTTCCAATGCTTTGGTAGGTCAATGGATAGAATTTATTTACATTTGTCACATCACACTTTGTGTAGCTTGGCTGTTTTACAAATTATCATTGTATGGTCAGAATAGTTTAGAAGTTTTGCTATTCACTATCTTTGAACCATTTTACACCGATTAACATGCTGTTTTTCTATGGATAACATCGGCCCTTATAATAGTTTTTAAGAAATTTGTGTCAGTTTCAACACATTGTAAGGGATCAACCAGCTTTTCCATCAGCCTTGCCATCATTCTAGATGCCTAATTATCCATGAATGCACACGAAACTCCTCTCCATGTCACTTTCACAGTTCTGTCTTGCCATGCATAACTTTTGCCCTTTCTAGGTGTCATGGGAGCATATCACGAAAGCATTCTATGTTATTTTATGCTATTGTACACTCCTGGAAATGGAAAAAAGAACACATTGACACCGGTGTGTCAGACCCACCATACTTGCTCCGGACACTGCGAGAGGGCTGTACAAGCAATGATCACACGCACGGCACAGCGGACACACCAGGAACCGCGGTGTTGGCCGTCGAATGGCGCTAGCTGCGCAGCATTTGTGCACCGCCGCCGTCAGTGTCAGCCAGTTTGCCGTGGCATACGGAGCTCCATCGCAGTCTTTAACACTGGTAGCATGCCGCGACAGCGTGGACGTGAACCGTATGTGCAGTTGACGGACTTTGAGCGAGGGCGTATAGTGGGCATGCGGGAGGCCGGGTGGACATACCGCCGAATTGCTCAACACGTGGGGCGTGAGGTCTCCACAGTACATCGATGTTGTCGCCAGTGGTCGGCGGAAGGTGCATTTGCCCGTCGACCTGGGTCCGGACCGCAGCGACGCACGGATGCACGCCAAGACCGTAGGATCCTACGCAGTGCCGTAGGGGACCGCACCGCCACTTCCCAGCAAATTAGGGACACTGTTGCTCCTGGGGTATCGGCGAGGACCATTCGCAACCGTCTCCATGAAGCTGGGCTACGGTCCCGCACACCGTTAGGCCGTCTTCCGCTCACGCCCCAACATCGTGCAGCCCGCCTCCAGTGGTGTCGCGACAGGCGTGAATGGAGGGACGAATGGAGACGTGTCGTCTTCAGCGATGAGAGTCGCTTCTGCCTTGGTGCCAATGATGGTCGTATGCGTGTTTGGCGCCGTGCAGGTGAGCGCCACAATCAGGACTGCATACGACCGAGGCACACAGGGCCAACATGCGGCATCATGGTGTGAGGAGCGATCTCCTACACTGGCCGTACACCACTGGTCATCGTCGCGGGGACACTGAATAGTGCACGGTACATCCAAACCGTCATCGAACCCATCGTTCTACCATTCCTAGACCGGCAAGGGAACTTGCTGTTCCAACAGGACAATGCACGTCCGCATGTATCCCGTGCCACCCAACGTGCTCTAGAAGGTGTAAGTCAACTACCCTGGCCAGCAAGATCTCCGGATCTGTCCCCCATTGAGCATGTTTGGGACTGGATGAAGCGTCGTCTCACGCGGTCTGCACGTCCAGCACGAACGCTGGTCCAACTGAGGTGCCAGGTGGAAATGGCATGGCAAGCCGTTCCACAGGACTACATCCAGCATCTCTACGATCGTCTCCATGGGAGAATAGCAGCCTGCATTGCTGCGAAAGGTGGATATACACTGTACTAGTGCCGACATTGTGCATGCTCTGTTGCCTGTGTCTATGTGCCTGTGGTTCTGTCAGTGTGATCATGTGATGTATCTGACACCAGGAATGTGTCAATAAAGTTTCCCCTTCCTGGGACAATGAATTCACGGTGTTATTATTTCAATTTCCAGGAGTGTATAATTGATGTCTACTACATAGAAAAAAATTGCTAATAATGAACGCTGGATCATTCCATTCTCTTTTTTATCAGAACATGACTTGATTTTGTGAGTGTGTTCATTGTATAAATCTTTTCATTTTTTATGTTTTCTTGACTTTTGACATGTATAACTCCATACAGACTGCACTTGATGACACAGCTATAATGCTGTGAAACTGGTTGTGCTTATAAATAAAGTACTTACATCTGAAGTGGTTTTTATCTTCAAAAAGTTGTAGATAACTTCTCGGTCCATGTATTTTATGCCTGCCACTTCCAAAGTTTCAAAGAGTGTAGTGCGATCAGCACTGTCAAAAACTTAGTATAAATATAGAAATGCAATAAATGTAGGTCTGTCTTTCTTCAACCTATCTTCTAAGATAAGGTACTGGGTTAGTATTTAATCACGTACTCCTACTTTTCTCTGAAACTCAGACTGATCTTCCCAAAGGATTAGCCTATACTGCTCTCTTGACTTATTAAACTGATGGCTTGGCAGTATTAATAACTGTCAGTACCTGCTTTCTTTGGAAACTGGAATTATTACATTCTTCCTGAAGTCTGAGGGTATTTCACCTATGCCATATATCTTGCACAGTAGTTAGAATAAATTTGTCATGGATGGCTTTCCAAATGATCTCATTAATTCTGAAGGAATGTTGTCTAATGTAGGGAGGCCTTGTTTTCACTAAGGTCTTTCAATACCCTGTCAAATTCTTCTCACTGTATCATACCTCCCATGTCATCTCTACCTACTCTCTCTTCTATTTCTGAAATATTATCCTCGAGTTTGTTTCCCTTACATAGACCTTGTGTCTGTTCCTTCCACCTTTCAGCTTTACATTCTTTGCTTAGTATAGGCTTGCATCTGAGCTCTTAATGTTCATACAGTTGCTTTTCTTTTCTCCAAAGGTCTCTGTAATTTTCCTAGAGGCAGGATCTATGTTTCCCCTAGTTATACATGCTTATACAGCCTTCCATGGGTCATCTACACATTCCTGCTTAGCCATTTTGCACTCCCTGTCAATCTAATTTTTTAGACATTAGTATTCCCTTTTGTCTGCTTCGTTCACTGCATTTTTATATTTTCTCACTTCATTACTTAAATTCAGTACCTCCTTAGTTATTCTGGGATTTCTATTAGGCATTGTCTTTGTACTTATATGATCCTCTGCTGCTTTTCCTATTTCATCTCTCAAAGCTACCCATTTGACTTTTGCTGTATTTCTTTTCCCTGTTTCACTCCAATATTGCCTAATGCTCGTTCTAAAACTCTCAGCAGCAGGTCAGCGGGTGGTTTGTTCAATTTTTCTTGGTCCCATCTTTTGAACTTCTGACCATTTTGCAAGTTCTTCGTTTTTAGCTTGTAGTTCACAACCAATAATTATGGTCAGAGTCTATATCTGGGAATGTCTTACAGTTTAATATTGGTTTCAGAAATCTCTCTTATCATTGTATGGTTAATATGAAACTATCCTGTCTCCCCATGTCTCTTTCATACATACAATCTTCTTTCACAATTCTGAAATCCAGCCTCAGTGGTGATTAAATTATGCTCTGCACAAAATCCTCTCCTACTATTTTTCCTTGACTTCCTTTTCTTGCTATTAGATTCCATTGACTCATCACAGTCTCCTTTAACTAGCAGAATAATTTTGTGTATCTCATCGTGCGTTCTGTCAATATTTTCATCATCTGTAGAGCTGGTTGATATATAAGGTTGTACTACTGTGGTGGGTGTTGGTCTTGTTTATATCTTGGCTACGATAGTGTATTGATTGTGCTGTTTGTAGCAACTTAGCAACATTCCTATTTTTTAATTCATTATTAGTTCTACTCCTGCGTTACTTGTATTTGATTTTGTACTTATAACCATGTTCTCACCTGATAAGAAGTCCTGTTCATCCTACCACTAAACTCCATGTAATCTCCACTGGACTAACTTCATCCTACCCATTTCCCTTTTTAAATTCTGTAACCTACCTACTCAATTAATACTTTGAAGACCAAGTCAGAGCATAAATCAGGGCACAACTTTGTGTTAAAACAACTGCTCCAGACTATAGGTCGAACCCTAATTTTCTCGACGCATGAGCCACCTGCCACTCAAAAACTGGACTGATTTCATTTGAGAACACTGTGCGGATGTCTGGCTACATGTCCCTTGACTGGTGCTGCCTTCTGTTGTCAATTTCTAGAATTATTTTGAAAAAAAAATTTTAAAAATGAAATAAAAAAATTACTGAGTATAACAGCTACTGTCGCGAATGATTAGGCCCATATGATCACTTTGACGTAATTTCTTGTGCGTACTACTAGGTTCCAGTTTGCTGTAATACTGTTACAAATATGTCATATTTGTTGAGTGAGCAACAAGAGGAAGAAGCTAGCTTAGCTCAAGAGGATGAAATTGCTCATTGACTCACCTCGCACTTTTTTCTTGGGAGGATAAATATACTTAGGCCCGGTATTCTTCCAAATGACCAGTCTCCAAAGTGTTACGAAATCTAACATTCTATACTCCAACTTGTAGAACACCAGTACTGTTTCTCCTGGAGATGACATCCTTTTGAGTAGTTCCCACCAGAAGATACCAATTTTGCCTCCAGAATATTTTACTCAAGAGAATGCCATCATAGAGAATATGAATACCATCATCATTAAGCAATACAGAAGAGCTGCATGCCCTCATGGGGGGGGGGGGGGAGTCATGGCCATAGATTTCCCCTGCTTTCAACAGATACTCTGCCATTGTGGTTGGACACAGGGTATGTGTCTCTGTATCGTTGAAGCATGCAAGCCATCCTACCTTGGCAAGTTCTGTGTTTCATGAGGTTACAGCAAAGACTACATGGATAAAATTTTATTGAATGTGTTATGATTGTGTAACTTCACTTCAACTTATCATTTCTGTTATTTGCAAGTAATAATATTGACGAATATATGTGTTGGAAGTTGGTATAAGAATTCCAACATCTTTGTATTGGCCTCTTAAAGATGTATATTTCATTCATCCACGCTGTGTATTCAGAGATGAGGAATGAGTGAAGTCGTATTTTACTAGGCACAAGCAGACATTGCAGACTGTACTAAGAACAATTTAAGATTATTGCTAATCTTATCATACTGATAATGATAGGAATTTCTTCTAAATTATTTGTTTGTTTTTGTATCAATATGAAACTTTGCTAAGAACATGAAAATTTATTTACCTTCAGCAAGCAAAACTCTTAAACCTGCTGATGACAACACGTAAAAGAACAAGAAACTATTGTAGCTTTTGGAACTAATAATTCCTTCCTTGGTGAGGAAAGAAGGGCAGGTTGGGGAAGGTTAAAAAGGATAGATAGTCACTCAGTGAGAGGGTACCCATCTGTTGTGAGGACAAGGGGAGACTTAGATGAACGGGGAGCCTCCTTGTACTCACAACAGGTGTACTTCCTTTCCAATGTTCTCCAGTCTATTGCACTTCTCTCACTGAGGAATGAATTGATAGTTTCAAAAGCTAAGCTAGTTTCTTTCTTTTTTTATGCATGTATATTAGCAGTGCTAAGTCTCATCTCGGTAAGGTAACTACTTGCTAACAATGCTCTCTCATAATTTTATTTATTTTTATGTATATTAGAAGAAATACAGCAGTTTGGGATGGGGAGGATGGAAGGACCACTCCTCCTGCTCTTGTGATATACAGCTACTGTTTTTATTTAACATTTTAAACAAGGCTTTTATGTAACTTCTTTCAGCTAACACATCAGCAGTCTGTATACGGGCAAAGTCAAAACCTACTTAAGATTTACATTAGAGCTAAGCAAAATTCATGTTCTTGAGTCCAGATATTTTGATAAATGGTAGAAAGCATGTATAATGGGGTATTCTTTTAGTTTGTTTTGTAATATTTATGACTTTTCAGTTTCCTGTATTGGCAAGAACAGTTACATTTTCTGACCAAAATAAATGGCCTTTTGCAATCATGTGACTATGATAGGACTGTGCAAATGATTGTGAACTTGCAAAAATCAGTGAGCTGGAAATGATTATCATCTTGAAAATAATTACAACAAGAAGCAGGGACCATAAAAAAATAGTGTGCTTTTTACTAACAGACAGCAAAGACAGAAATCTGTCTAGCATCCATCAAGAGATAAATAAAGACGTACAGCATAGTGAAACCTGGAACAGGAAATAAACATTCTGTAGATGCCGACTTTAAAATGAAAATAATATAGGAAAATGACTTTATCATTAGCACAGTGGGCTCGAATTTATCATTAGTACATAGGGCTCGAATGATGCAGCAAAAAATGAAGCAGAGGTTTTTGTAAAAACCCTACGGAATTTTCTAAAAGAGAATAAATCTAGAAATACAGTATTTGCCACAGTGACTCATAGTCATGATCTAATTTATAGTTTCGTGTAAGTTTAGAAATTTGGAAAACAAACATTAAAGTAAAGAAACTGTGTTCAGAATACTCAGATTGTGGTATCAAACAATGGAAATATCCAGAATGGAATGTAGCAACTGAGACTGCAGAGAGAGAGAGAGAGAGAGAGAGTATATATATATATATATATATATATATATATATATATATATATTTGTTGGCGAAGGCCTTAATGACCGAAAGCTTTAATTGAGAGAGTCTTTTTGTTATGCCTATCTGAGCCTTAGTATCTCCGCTATATGGCAAATTGTGGTATAGTGGATATAAGTGAACTGCATCACAACATGTACACCAATCATGGACTGCACTTGAACTATAAAGGAAAAAGGTTTGCGTATGATCATGTTAATGAAATAATTAAAGAAAGATTTGTACAGAAAAAAACTGTCTACAAGTTTCCTGTACATCCTGTGGGTTACAGTGAGGTAAGTAAACTGAACAAGAAAGAATAAAATAAAATGCAACACTACAGTGATCTGAATTTAAAACAAAGGTATGTGATGCTGTAAATGTGACATCCAACTACCAAGCAGTGTATAAACCCGATCTAAAAATTTATCACTATGATGTACAATCCCCTTGTAATAAAATTGACGAAATTAACATACTATTCAACATACAAAAATATCCAAATTGATTTTGTCTTCCTACTATTGCAAGAATAACAGCAAATAGAATTGGGTGGCAATTTACATAAATGAAAATATAGATTTTACTACTATACCCGACTCAACAGGAATGAATGTCAGAAAGGACTATGAAATTACTGCTATAAAAATCATTAACTTTAACTTGGTTATTGCCATTGTTTCCTGATCACCATCTGGAAATTTTGAACTTTTTGTAGATAAGTTGGAGTCATTGCTAAGAACAGTAATAAGAGCAGCAAAAACAATGCATAATGATGAATAGAATTATAATTCATCAAATAAAGTGAAAACCATGTAGAGTGGAAAAAAGGAGGAAACAGAGCATCAAGTAAAAATATAACGTGTGATTTGATGTTTTCCCAGCATAAGGAAATCTCTAGTAGTTCTTGGGTACTCAGCCGATTGGTGTCACCCAAGAGACGTAATGTTTCAGCCAGCCAACTGCTTGCCATCTTCAGGTGTTTCTGATGACAGAGTGATACCTGCTAGGTACCACCATTACATCCTCTGCCCCCTTCCCACCATCTCCAGCCAGCTGCAGCTGGATGCAGACTTCATGCTTTAGTGGGTGAAGTTGATTGCTGATCCAAGGGCCTCGGTAGCATTGTGGCCAGCCCCAGAAGCCAATCTCTTCTGACGTAGCGACAGTGCTTCTTCATCTTTTTTAGTGATCATGATGGGAGTCAACCTCCATATAGATTGCTGCTGTGCCTTAGTCATGCTCAAGGCTGGATCCCAGGCCTTGCTTGATTGAAACTACTGTCCTTATGTATTAGTCTGTCATGCAGTCATATCTCTACAGCTTCTTTGAGATTACAATCACAGAAGGCATTGGATTGTTGCAACAACTTGGTGTCATCATAATTTATGGTATGTCCATGGGAGAGGCACTGCTCTGCCACAGTGGACTATGTAGGCTAAACTTTTTCAGTGTGGCATTTATGCTTAGTGCATCTCTTCTGTTCTGTCCAGGTAGTCTGGCCTATATACATTTTTCCCCACTGGCAAGGATGTCAGGGACTCCTGGTCTCCTGACCCAGTAACCCTTGACTAATCCCAATAAGGCTTTCGTCTGAGCTGGTTGTGGAACATGTAGTTGATGCTGTGTTCCCAGCATATTCTTCCAATTTTTGCTGATGTGTTCCTGACATATGGTATAATTGCTGTTGCAAATGCTTTGTCTTCATCTTCACTTCTTAAAGCACATGGTATCTCACAGTTGCTGTAACTGTTCATATGGAACATTGTCTGTAAGTGCTGCAGTTCATCTGCTTGACTGTCACGGTCCAAGATTTCACATGATATGTGCACTAGTGTGCTTAGAACACATTCTTGTTATCAAGGAGTATGACACCTGTAAGCATACAAGTACAAATCTGTAAGTTTCAGTTTATGGTAGATACTGTATCCTAGTGTACCATCTGTTCTTCGTGTGATGAGTACATCAAGAAACAGTAGTTGATGGTTTTCTTCTATCTCCATTGTGAATCTGATGTTCTGCTCCAGCGAATTCATGTGTTGCTGGAAGTCTTGTAGGTCATGTTGTCCTTGTAGCCGGATTACAAATGTATTGTCTACAGATCAGTAAAAGCACAAGGTCTTGTAGCCTACTGACTTCAGAAACCTCCATAAACACATTGGCCATCACTGATGATAGTAGGTGGACCACTGCTAATTTATCTGTTTGTTCATAATATTCTCCATTGAATAGAAAGTAGCTGACATAAGCATAAATTCAAATTAGTGCTGGTCCAAACTTTTCTCATATGAGGCTTCAGAAGACCCTTAGAGTTGCCCAATAAGGTCTTCTTGGCTCACTAGGAAGTTCTGGAACTGCTGGAGAAATGTGCCAAATTTTGTTTGTGGTGCTGGTATTTGCCCACAAAGGGGCTGACCATCACTGTCAGATGTTTGCTAATTCATATGTTGGTGCACCAGTGCTGCTAACAATTGGACAAAGAAGCATTTGTCCCTTACGGGCTTTCAGTAGAAGGAGCTTGATGGTCTTCCTCTTCAATTGATTAGTAGGATCAGCTTCAATTCTCCTGTACGTGTCATCCTCCAATAGCTCGTACAGCACATACAGAAGAATTGAAGATGATCCTACCAACTGACTGAAGACGAAGACCATCAAGCTCCTCCAATACACATTACAGACAAGAAGACAGTGAAGAAACTTCATTCATGACCAGGTAGGTGCATCACCCAAAGCCCACGAGGGAGAAATGCTTATTCATCCAATTGTTAGTAACATTGGTGCACCAACATATGAATTAGCAAAACACCTACCAGCGATTTTCACCCCCTTTTTAGGCAATGCCAGCACTGTATACGAAATTCAGCACATATAATCTAGCAGCTCCAGAAATTCTGACTGGGCCAAGAAGACCTCAATGTGAGCTTCGATGTGGTATCTCTGTTTACGAGATTGCGTCTAAGAAATTACTTAAGCCTGATATGAGAAAAGTTTGGACCACCACTAATGAAACTGTTTGAATTGATGCTTAGGTTAATGTACTTTCTTTTTCATGGAAATTATTACTAACAGATGAAGCAGTTATGTGCTGTTCACTGTCACCATTGGTGGCCAGTATGTTTATGGAGGCATTTGAAGAAGCAGCCCTGGAGCCAGCAGGCTACAAGCCCTGAATTCACTGGAGCAGAACATCAAATTCTTAATGGAAATAGAAGAAAACCATGAACTTCCATTTCTGGATGTGCTCAACATGCAAATACCAGATGGCACACTAGGGCTCAGAGTGTATCATAAACCGACACATGCAGTTTTGTACTTGCATGCCTCCAGCTGTCATGCCTCTTGACAATGAGAAGGTGTCCTAAGCACACTAGTGCACAGAGCATGCAAAATCTCGGACCATGATAGTCTAGTAAATGAATTGCAGCACTCACGAGCCTTGTTCCATATGAACGGTTAGGGAAACTGCCAGATACAACATGCATTAAGATTAAATAAGTTGAGACTACAGCCTGTTGAAGATAAAGTATTTGCAATGGTGGTTATTGCATATGTCAGTAAAACATAAGCAAAAATCTGATGAATGCTCTAGGAATACAACATCAAGAATGGAACGAGCATCTGAGGATTGTGAAAGGGAAGGTGAATTGTTGACTTCAGTTTATTGGGAGAATTTTGGGAAAGTGTTATTCATTTGTAAAGGAGACTGCATATATGACATCAGTGTGACCTGTTCTTGAGTGTTGCTTGAGTGTTTGGGATCCATAACAGGTCAGATTAAAGGGAGACATCAAAGCAATTCAAAGATGGGCAGCTAAATTTGTTACTGGTAAGTTCGAACAACACTCATGTGTTATGGAGATGCTACGGGAACTCTCATGGGAATCCTTGGAGGGAATGCTACATTGTTTTTGAGGAACACTGTTGTGAAAATTAAGAGAATGACATTTGAAGCTGACTGCAGAGCGATTCTACTGATCCTTAAATATATTTCCTGTAAGAATCAGGAAGATAAGATACAAGAAATTAGGGCTTATATGGAGGCATAGAGAGTCATTTTCCTCTCACTCTGTCTGCAAGTGAAACAGAAGAGGAAATGACTAGTAGTGATATGGGGAACCTCCAATCATGCACTGTACTGTAGCTTGCAGAGTGTGTATGTAGATGTAGAAGTGCATGTTCCACCCACCTGCCGAGGTGAAGGTCTTACTGGGAACAGTCAAGGATGACCTGGAATCATGGAAACCAGGAGTCTGCTGATCCATCACCAGTGTGGAAAAATGTGTGTAGACCAGACGATCTGGACAGTACAGGAGTGATGTACTGCGTATAAATGCCACACTGAAACGTTCCATCAACAAAGTCTGCTATGGCAGAGCACTGCATCTCCCATGGACATACCACAAATTATGATGACACCAAATTGTTGCAGTAATCCAACACCTTCTGGAATAGTATTCTCAAAGAAGCTGTAGAGATTTGACAGCAAGACAGACAAATAAATAAGGACAGTGATTTTCAATTGAATGAGGCCTGGGACGCAGCTTTGCACATGACCAAAACACAGCAGCAATCTATGTGGAGGTCTCATTGTCACTACTGAAGTGGACATAGAAGCATTGTCACCACACCAGCAGAGATCATCATCAGGCACCGGGCTGCAGCACTGCTGAGGACCTTGGATTGGCGCCTGACAATAGCACTTTCCTCATCACTGCACATGGTCCACATCCAGAAGCATCTGGCTGGAGACAGCAGGAGGGGAATATAAAGGCAGCACAAATCAGATATCATTCAACCATCAAAAACACTTGAAGGCAAGAAGTCAGTTTGCCAAAATATCACACCCTTAGGATGACACCACCTGGCTGAATACCTGAGAGCTATTCACGACTGAAAATACAATGCTATCACAAGAAAATAAAAAAGGAACAAACCTCTTAAAAGTTGCCAAACAATTGTTTCATGGGTGTTGCAGCTAATATGAAAAAATCAGACATAAATAAGAATGCCCAATACAATGAATATAAAAGAAATGCATGTAGTAGATCAGTGTACATCAGCACTGTCCCACAAGACAAAGTAGCAAAAGCAACAAAAGAACTAAAAACCTCCAACTTTTCAGGCATTGATGGCATTCCTGCAGCAGTCTTTAAAGAAGAGTGCTCCAAATCTAACTGAACTAGCTGAGCACTTATGTGACTGCTCATTTCAAGCAGGCACTTGATCATTGAAAACATCTAAGTATATTCCAATAATAAAAAAATGTGAATAAGACAATGTAAATAACACAGAACTATCAAAATTTCCTCTAGGATATCAAATATTAGAAAAAGTTATGGAATTTGTAAATAAAAACAAAATCATATGTAATGAACAACACAGATGCAGAAATAAGAGAAAAATAACAACTGTCATTTATGAGTGCATCAGTTATATACTAAGATTGACAGACAAAAAACAAGAATTAATAGCAGGAGTTTTTATAGACCCATTGAAATCTTTTGACATGATGAATCATAAGATCCTGCTGACAAAGGTTGAAGAGTGTGGTATTTGACGTCTATCCAGCAATAGGATCACTTCCTTCCTGAGCAGTTGCAAGCAAGCAGTGAACTTCAAGCACAACAATGTCAATCTAAGAACTATTTATGAATAATTGTTGGACTGTAAACTAATTGAATATGGTGTGGCCCAAGAGTCAGTTATCAAACACCCCTCTATACGTTAATGACCTAAGCCTAAATGTAGAAACCCTAAAAGGATCATATTTGCAGATAACACCACAATTCTATTAAAAGGGGAAACTAAGGAAGAGTAACAGTGGTTAGTAAACACTGTCACAAAACAGTGTAGCAACTGGACACAGAATAATCAGCTTGTAATAAACAGAAAAAAATTGCACTAAAATTTCACAGTGCTCCAAGTGAGGATATGTCCATCCTACTTTTGTCTATCAATAATGAACTTGTTGGTAACAGTACAAAACCAAATTCATAGGACTATGGCTGCAAAGCAATTTAAAACAGAATAAACATGTAAATACCTAAACACAAAATTGAGCAGGACCTGCTACCTTTCTTGCTCACTGAAACCCTGCTGTAGTGAGAAAACAGTAAAGAACACATTTCATGTCTCTTGTCAGTATAATGTGGGAGTTACGTTTTTGGGGAAACTCTAAACCATCTATCAGCACATTCAAACTGAAAAAAGGGAGGGGGGGGGGGGGCATTAGCATAATGTTTGGATGCAAACCTAGAGAGGCATGTAAAGCTTTGTTTAAGATCTGTGGTATTCCTCCTTTACCATGTATCTACATTATATTCTTTAAAATAAATGTAATAGGTAAGGACAGTACATCACAAAAAACTGATATTCATGACCACTTTACCACACAAAACAAAAACTTACAGGTGATCCAAATCAACACACCCTGTGCCAAAATGGTACTTTCTACATGGGAACTGAACATTACAACAGACTTCCCAAAAACTATACAAGCAGTTACCGAGTTCAGAACCTTTGGAAAATCTTTAAAGTCATGTTTATAGATCCCTGCTTTTATCCTATTGAAGAATATTTGAATGTATGAAGTGTATTATTTGTAGTTTTAAATAAGTATGTATAGAAGTCACCTTTACAAGTACAATTATACCTGTCCAGTGTCTTATGCATTAGTTGCTTTTGTGGAGAACAGAACAAATAAAATACATTAAAATAAATACAATTTCTGCCATTAGCATGTTAATTATGAGGCAGAATTGCTGGCCACTTCTATTCTTCAAGAAGGAAAATGTTTATTACTGGTGATAGAGACATGTAAAAGTAAGAATGACAACAATACCTTTATCTAATCATGTCTTCACAATTGGTGTTTCCTCTCATCCTGAGCCCAAGTGACCTGTCCTTCCTTCTCAAACTGTCCCAAGCTATCCATTTCTCCTCCCTAAGGAAAGAAGTAACAGTACCAAAAAATATGATAGTGTCATCATTTTTACTCTTATGTACACCTATCAGCACTGTTAAACATGTTGTCTCCTGAAGGAAGTACTGGCCAGCAATTCTGTTCCATAATTTGTTGGTAACATATTATACACTTTTGCACTAGAATATGAAACGAAATTCTGAACCCTACATATGAATACATTGTTTACATGGAAATTATTTTTACTTCAGTATTGTCATTGTGAATTATATATCTCATCCTAAATTTACCAATGTTAAGTAGCATATGGCCGGGAGAGTGATATGCTGACCACATGCTCCTCCATTTCCGCATCCTGTGACGCCCATGGGCTGAGGATGACATGGCAGCCAATTGGTACTGTCTGGCCTTTGTGATCTGTTTGGGCAGAGTTTAGTTTAGTTTTTATTAACTATACATACTATTATGGAGTATATGTATTGGCATGTAAGTGTAACAATTCCCAGGTCACTGAAGAGGTTTCTGGAAGAGTTTTGGTTATCCTACTTTAGATGCAATCTTTACTGCACAATTCTGTACAATAAATGCATTTTTGACCTTAACTGCATTGCATAGAAGATTATGCAATAGCACAACACTGATGAAGTACTCAAAATCTGCTTGCACATCACATATGTATAGATACACATAAAAATGACAACAATACCTTTGTCTAACCACATCCTCCCTATAGGGGGCATTCTGGTCCTGGAGCCGAAGTGACATTCCCTTCCTTTTTAATCCACCCTAACCTATGAGAAGGATTTCTAAGGGCAAAGCAGATAGGAATGAAAATTTTGGTTAACTTATTCACGAGCTGGCACCACCTCAGTTCATTATCTGTCTGGATGCCTATGAACATCACACGTGGAGCCTCATACAGTTTGTACTCATTGTTCTCCCTTTTTGATGTCTCTAATAACTTATTATTTGTTAGGAATGGGATAATATGAGTTTTTGTAAGGCTATCTGTTAGTTGTGAGTCTCTTCCATTGTTATCCTGGCTGTGTCTGGTATGGATATGTTTGGGCCCTTTATTATCAGTATAGTAGTATCATCAGCAAACATTGCAGTTTTTGAAGAATCAGCCAATATCCCAGGTAATTTTGTAGGACAAGAATATGACTAGTCCAAGCACTGAACCTTGTGGGGTGCTATATTTAACTTTTCCTTACTTGAAGTTTAGTTTTATTCCTGTCATATCATTTGTTAATGCGACCCTCTGTTTTCTATTGTTAATATATGACACCATCCATGCCAGGAGAATACCTTTAGCTTTAGTTTCCCTTTTTGAAATGTATGAATCACACAATCAAAGGCCATGGCAAGATTAAAGAAAACGCCAACAGGATAATTTTTCGTGTTTGATTTTGCTGGAACTGTGTTTGGGAAATCTACATCTACATTTATACTCCGCAAGCTACCCAATGGTGTGTGGCGGAGGGCACTTTACGTGCCACTGTCATTACCACCCCTTCCTGTTCCAGTCGCGTATGGTTCGTGGGAAGAACGACTGCCAGAAAACCTCCGTGAGCGCTTGAATTCTCCCTAATTTTACATTCGTGATCTCCTCGGGAGGTATAAGTAGGGGGAAGCAATATATTCGATACCTCATCCAGAAACGCACCCCCTTGAAACCTGGACAGCAAGCTACACTGTGATGCAGAGCGCCTCCCTTGCAGAGTCTGCCACTTGAGTTTGCTAAACATCTCCGTAACACTATCACGGTTACCAAATAACCCTGTGACAAAACGCGCCACTCTTCTTTGGAGCTTCTCCATCTCCTCTGTCAACCCAACCTGGTACAGATCCCACACTGATGAGCAATAGGTCGAACGAGAGTTTTGTAAGGCATCTCCTTTGTTGATAGATTACATTTTCTAAGGACTCTCCCAATGAATCTCAACCTTGTACCCGCCTTACCAACAATTAATTTTATATGATCATTCCACTTCAAATCGTTCCGCATGCATACTCCCAGATATTTTACAGAAGTAACTGCTACCAGTGTTTGTTCCGCTATCATATAATCATACAATAAAGGATCCTTCTTTCTATGTATTCACAATACATTACATTTGTCTATGTTAAGGGTCAGTTGCCACTCCCTGCACCAAGTGCCTATCCGCTGCAGATCTTCCTGCATTTCACTGCAATTTTCTAATGCTGCAACTTCTCTGTATACTACAGCATCATCCACGAAAAGTCACATGGAACTTCCAACACTATCTAATAGGTCATTTATATATATATTGTGAAAAGCAATGGTCCCATAACACTACCCTGTGGCACGCCAGAGGTTACTTTAATGTCTGTGGACGTCTCTCCATTGAGAACAACATACTGTGTTCTGTTTGCTAAAAACTCTTCAATCCAGCCACACAGCTGGTCTGATATGCCGTAGGCTCTTACTTTGTTTATCAGGCAACAGTGCATAACTGTATCGAACGCCTTCCAGAAGTCAAGGAAAATGGCATCTACCTGAGAGCCTGTATCTAATATTTTCTGGGTCTCATGAACAAATAAAGCAAGTTGGGTCTCACACGATCGCTGTTTCCGGAATCCATGTTGATTCCTACAGAGTAGATTCTGGGTTTCCAGAAATGACATGATACACGAGCAAAAAACATGTTCTAAACTTCTACAACAGATTGATGTCAGAGATATAGGTCTATAGTTATGCGCATCTGCTCGACGGCCCTTATTGAAGACTGGGACTACCTGTGCTCTTTTCCAATCATTTGGAACGTTCCATTCCTCTAGAGACTTGCGGTACACAGCTGTTAGAAGGGGGGCAAGTTCTTACGCGTACTCTGTGTAGCATCAAATTGGTATCCCGTCAGGTCCAGTGGACTTTCTTCTGTTGAGTGATTTCAGTTGTTTTTCTATTCATTGGACACTTATTTCGATGTCAGCCATTTTTTCGTTTGTGCGAGGATTTAGAGAAGGAACTGCAGTGCGGTCTTCCTCTGTGAAACAGCTTTGGAAAAAGGTGTTTAGTATTTCAGCTTTACACGTGTCATCCTCTGTTTCAATGCCATCATCATCCCAGAGTGTCTGGATATGCTGTTTTGAGCCACTTACTGATTTAATGTAAGACCAGAACTTCCTAGGATTTTCTGTCAAGTCAGTACATAGAATTTTACTTTCGAATTCACTGAACGCTTCACGCATAGTCGTCCTTATGCTAACTTTGACATCGTTTAGCTTCTATTTGTCTGAGAGGTTTTGGCTGCATTTAAACTTGCAGTGAAGCTCTCTTTGCTTTCACAGTAGTTTCCTAACTTTGTTGTTGAACCACGGTGGGTTTTTCCCATCCCTCACAGTTTTACTCGGCACGTACCTGTCTAAAACGCATTTTATGACTGCCTTGAACTTTTTCCATAAACACTCAATGTTGTCAGTGTCAGTAAAGAAATTTTCATTTTGATCTGTTAAGTAGTCTGAAATCTGCCTTCTATTACTCTTGCTAAACAGATAAACCTTCCTCCCTTTTTTTATATTCCTATTTACTTCCATATTCAGGAATGCTGCAACAGCCTTGTGATCACTGATTGCCTGTTCTGCGCTTACAGAGTCGAAAAGTTTGGGTCTGTTTGTTATCAGTAGGTTCAAGATGTTATCTCCAAGAGTCGGTTCTCTGTTTAATTGCTCGAGGTAATTTTCGGATAGTGCACTCAGTATAATGTCACTCGATGCTCTGTTCCTACCAACTGTCCTAAACATCTGAGTGTCCCAGTCTATATCTGGTAAATTGAAATCTCCACCTAAGACTATAACATGCTGAGAAAATTTATGTGAAATTTATTCCAGATTTTCTCTCAGTTGCTCTGCCATTAATGCTGCTGAGTCGGGAGTTCGGTAAAAGGAGCCAATTATTAACCTAGCTCAGTTGTGGAGTGTAACCTCCACCCATAATATTTCACAGGAACTATAGACCTCTACTTCACTACAGGATAAACTACTACTAACAGCGACAAACACGCCACTACTGGTTGCATGCAATCTATCCTTTCTAAACACTGTCTGTGTCTTTGTAAAAATTTCGGCAGAATTTATCTCTGGCTTCAGCCAGCTTTCCGTACTTATAACAATTTCAGCTTTGGTGCTTTCTATCACATGGTTGAAGTTCCGGTACTTTTACCAACACAGCATCGACAGTTTACAATTACAATACCAATTGCTGCTTGGTCCCTGCATGTCCTGACTTTGCCCCGCACCCTTTGAGGCTGTTGCTCTTTCTGTACTTGCCCGAGGCCATCTAACCTAAAAAACTGCCCAGTCCACGCCACACAACCCCTGCTACCCATGTAGCCACCTGCTGTGTGTAGTGGACTCCTGACCTATCCAGCGGAACCCGAGACCCCACCACCCTATTGTGCAAGTGAAGGAATCTGCAGCCCACACGGTTGCAGAACCGTCTCGGCCTCTGATTCAGACCCTCCACTTGGCTCTGTACCAAAGGTCTGCAGTCAGTCCTGTCGACGATGCTGCAGATGGTGAGCTCTGCTTTCATCCCGCTTATATTCCTATCTCAGTACAGCAGCCTTTACAGAGCTGCTGCTGTCAGCAAGGTGGTTAAATACTCTGTTGAAAGCTACCTTCTCAAAACCTTTTTGAACACAGGGAGAAGGGGAAAATGTGTATAATTGCAGGCTAATTGCTTATTCCACTTTTCATATATAGATATTACTACCACATCCTCCAGTTTTTCACAAGGCATACTAAGGTAAATCAAGGGTGCTGCTGCCTAGTTAGTACAAGTTTTAGTCCCTTAGCTGAGTATTACTACTGTTTACTGATCTGATGATCTTTGTGGTCTCTCTGATGGATGATTTGGCAAACTGACATCTTGTGGTAGTGTCTTTAGTAAATCTAATGGATCTGTTTTCAATGGGCAGTTTTTTGTCTCTGTGTTTTCAGCTAGTGTTCAGAAGATTTAATTCAGTTTTGTATGCAATGATTTGAATTTTAGTTCTAGGATTTTTTGGAAAATCATGGTTTGCACACTGCTATAGTGTCACATTATTAAACAAACAGTCTCAGCCAGAAACATACCTTCTTCAAGGCATAATGTGCTATCAGTTACTCAGATGCATGATGAATCGTAACTATTAACAAGCATCAAGCCATAAACAAACATATTAAATCCAGTTTTAATAGTGGAGTACATACAGCACACAGTAGGTAATTAGGTAATGTGGCACAGCAAGGTATGACCTGTGCTTCGCCACATTACCTACTATGTGTGTATGTACTCCAGTATTATCGTTGAATTTAACATGTCAGTTTATGGCATGATACTTGTTAATAGTTACAATTTGTCATGCATTTGAGTAATTGATGTCATGTTATACTTGAGATTGACCAATTTTATGACTGAAAATGTTTGTTTAGTAAAGTTACAAGACACCTGAATGCAAACCATGATTTTCCAGAAAATTTTAGAACCTGTATATCTTCACCACCTCAAAATATCAATACCATCTGTCTCACTTGTACTGTCATCATCCTAGTTAATTTGTTTCATTTCTAATAATGTCCCAAAGTGCTTTCTACTTTGTTCTTAAGATTTCAAATTTTTTGTGCATAGGAGATTCTGCATTGTGGAATTT
Source organism: Schistocerca nitens (assembly GCF_023898315.1). Taxonomy (NCBI): domain Eukaryota; kingdom Metazoa; phylum Arthropoda; class Insecta; order Orthoptera; family Acrididae; genus Schistocerca; species Schistocerca nitens. The sequence goes on from NC_064617.1 coordinate 356,273,245, forward strand.
AAGTAAATAATTTTGTAATATGCATGTGGTGTTTCTTTAATTCTTTTATTCTTAAATAAAGCTATCTCTTTCTTGTGTAAGAGACTCTGATCACATATGTTAGGGAACCTTGCTCTCAGCTTTCACTGATTTGTTCCTGACCAATTGCAAAGGAAAACTGGATTTATAATGTTTTAAGAATATTTTTATGAAAGAGTTTTTATTATGTCTACTGAGTGTCCCCTGCATATCCCTTCCCATTGTTCATTTTGTAAATTCTTTCCGAATAGTATGAGTGAGTAAGCATTTACAATTCTGTGGAATTGTATGTTTCTCTTTTAGTTCAACTTGCTTGATGATGAAGCTTTATTGCTACTGTTTGACCATCATGGTCAAGTAAACCATTTAGTAAGGGGCTCACATCTATTTTACAAAATCCTGGATGATTTAGAAATACAAAATCAATTGAAGTTAAATTGTAAACTTCTGCCCTTGTTGGTCAGCAACTCTCAGTGCCCATATTCAGAATTATAAATGATGAAATCAGTTTTAAAATCTCGACATTCAGTGATGTCCCAGTTATTTCTACTAAGTCTTATTGATACCTTCTCTGACTGATTAATGGAATTCAATAAATTATCTGTTGACTGTTTGTACACTTTCAGAACAACTGTCTTGTATGTTTGTGAATGAATAAATGTTTCTGTCTGCTTATGCATCAGATGCCATCTGCAGAATTTCAAACATCAAGTAAAATAAAGATATACATAGTTACACAACGAATTTACAGTATCTGAAGTAAAGCACACATTGTGTTCTCTACACTAATGTACAATATACCAAAGCTGCTACTACTATCTACTATGACAAGAATGTACATGTTTCAGTCGCACTATTCAACTTCATATTCATTCAGTTCTAATTGAAATTCTTTAACATTACAGAATGTTGTTGATTTCAACATAAAACATTTCTGCAGTTTTGTCTATATACAGTGGAATGGGATTGAGCCATAGCTGTTCCTGGTATACAGCTTGTAGCACATCATATAGTTGGTAGTTGTCATAGTTCTCCTTGATATGCAGTAAACACAATGGAATACATTACAATGACAGAGTCATAACTTTTCAGTTCTCTAAAGCTAAGTCTACTGTGGGCTCTGGAGCCATCATGAGTATATCTGTAGTGATCAAGATCAGCATCCACTGCATTTATGTTGTGTTGTGTGTGTGTTTTTGCTGTGGCTGCCAAAGCATTTACGCACCAGCTCTGTGTTTCTGCATCCACAATTCCATTTATTCTCTGACTTGATACTGCTACATTCATTGATTACAGTAGCATACTTAGTTACAAAATCATTACTCTTAAAAAGAGACATTTATACTTGCATATAAAACTTATCTCAACTGTGTTCTCCTAATAAGATATTTTCTTTCTGTGTCATTCTGAATACAGATGTTTTCCACAATATGCGGAAGTTATATTTCGTGTATCAACCAGATTGAACATTATGACATTCATCTAGCTAAGTTGCCATCCTTTGATGACCTTACAAAATGGTACTATACATTGTATGGCTGTGCATCATTGCATAATAAGCAACTCAGAGAACAAGCCTGGTGCAAGCAATCACACAGGTGTAGTTTCCTCAAGCAAATGTGCTCTTCCTAGTTGTCCATACCCCTTTTTCTGTATTTTATCCCAAGATAGTTTGGAATCAGTTGCTGGAGATTAGCAGCACTTACATTCTACTCCATTAAATGTTAAGATTTTATGTGATACGTAGGCCCTGTATTTCTTTATGTATATAGGGGAATTAGTATTATACCAGTCTACAAATTAAATAGTGGTTTGATCTACGGCATATGGAGGACGTCCACATCAAAACTGGTGACAGTGACCATGATGTGATTGTGCCAAAAATGGTTAACAAAGTGCAAAGGACAATTAAAACAAGCAGAAAGATATATAAATTCAGTAAACTAGATGAAAAATCAGCAGTGTCATATCCCAATGAGGAAATTGAAACTTTCATCACACGGCAGGAGCACATAGAGGAACTGTAGTTCAAAAGAATAGTTGACGATGCACTGGATAGATACATACACAGTAGAACAGAAACTCTTGTCAAATATAAAGCTGTTAGTGGCACTAAAGTTAGTGTCCACTGCTCCCTTGTGAATGAGACAGGAACTGATACTGAGGATTGCAAAGGAAAAGCTAAATGCTTAACTCCATTTTCAAATCTTCATTTACAGAGGAAAACCCAGGAGAATTGCCCAAAGATGAGGGAAATTAGTATTAATATTAGTGTCAGTAGTGTTGGGAAACAGCTGAAATCATTAAAATTGGACAAATCTCCAGGGAACAATGGAATCCTTATCAGATTCTACACTGAATTTGCAGCTGAGTTAGCACCGCTTCTAACTATAATCTATTGTAGATCCCTTGAACAAAAAAATCGTGCCCAGTTCTTTGAGTAAAGTAGAGGTCAAACCATCCACTAAAAGAGTAGCAGAAGTGTTCCACAAAACTACCATTGAATATCCTTGACATTGATTTGTTATAGAATCATATAACATACTCTGAACACAAACATTATGAGGTATCTCAAACAGAATGACCTTCCCCATGCCAATCAGTCTGGATTCCAAAAACATTGATCATGTGAAACCCAACTCACACTTTACCCACATGACATTCTGAAAGCTTTGGATCAAGATAGGCAGGTAGATGCAGTATTTCTTGATTTCCAAAAAGCATTTGACTCAGTACCATACCTAAACTTATTATCAAAAGTATGATCATATGGGGTATCAAGTGAAATTTGTGACAGGCTTGATGACTTTTTGGTAAGGAGGATGCAGCATGTTATCTTGGATGGAGAGTAATTTTCAGCTGTGGAGGTATTACGGGTGTGCCCGAGGGAAGTGGTCTGGGACCCTTGCTGTTCATGTTGTTTATTAATGAACTTATACACAATATTAACAGTATCCTTAGACTTTTTGCAGATGACACAGTTATCTATAACAAAGTACTGTCTGAAAGAAGCCGTATAAATATTCAGTCAGATCTTGACAAGATTTCAAAGTGGTCAAAAAATTGCCAACTTGCTATAAATCTTCCAAAATGTAAAACGGTGTGCTTCACAAAATGGAGAAAAAACATAGTATCCTATGACTATAATATCAATGAGTCACAGTTGGAATCAGCCAACTCATACAAATACCTGGGTGTAGCACTTTGTTGGGATATGAATTGGAATGACCACATAGGCTCAGTCATGGGTAAAGAAGGTAGACTTTGGTTTATTGGTACATTACTGGGGAAGTGGAACCAGTCTACAAAGGAGATCACAAACAAATCACTCATGCAGCCGGTTCTAGAATATTGCTCAAATGTGTTGGATCCATACCAGATAGGACTAACGAGGGATACTAAGCATATACAGAGAAGGGCCGCGTGAATGGTCACAGGTTTGTTTCACCCATGGGAGAGTGTCACAGAGATGTTGAAGAAACTGAACAGACAGACTCTTGAAGATAGACGTAAACTATTCTGAGAAAGTCTACTAAAAAGATTCCAAAAACCAGACTGAAATGATGATTCTAGGGATATAATACAACCCCTTACATATCGCTCACATAGGGATCTTGAGGATAAGATTAGAATAATTATGTCAGCCACAGCGGCATTCAAACAGTCATTCTTCCCGCACTCCATACGTGAATGGAATGAGAGTAAACCCTAGTAGCTAGTACAATGGGACTTACCCTCTGCCAAGCTCTTCACTATAGTTTGCAGAGTATAGATGTAGAATGGAGATATCTCATTATCATTACTGTTATGCAGACAGCAAGATCATGTGCAAAGAAATAGCTGGTCCTATTACGTAACATGGTAAGTCACGAAGATAAATAAAATTCAACCCATTACAGAACTTTGAAGGACACTTACTTTTACTAGCAAGTGCTCAGACTTTAACTATTAACTTCAAGCATATATACTCTACTATCGTAAGAATTCATCCATTTCTCCTTCTCTCGCCCCTTTTTTACTCCTCTCCCTCTCTCTATTCCCTCCCAAACTTCCCCTTCAGTTCCATCCTCATCTCCTTTCCTCCCCTCCCCACTCCTCACCATCTCTCTACCACCTCATAAATGCTCTACTCTCTGAACTCCTTTTGTCTTGTCATGCAGATGCTGATTCATCTGTTGAAAGACCTGCCTCGCACGAACCTACTACTCCCTCCTTGCCTGGTGCATCGTTCCCTATCCCCTCCCTACCTCCGTCTACCAGGGCAACTTCGCTCAGTAATCAATAATCAAAAGTTGGACCCACTGCGACCATAAGTTTTAGCATCTGGGTGTCTTTGTGGTTGAATGTGTGTGAATGGATACTTTTTCTAGAGAAAGAACAAGAGTTTGAAAGCTAGTGTAAATACTGTATCCTGTTGAGTGATTATATGGGCCACACATCAGTCAGCTATATGTTAATGGTTCCGTTTCCTTTATTTTATATCTTTATTCAGCAGCATTTTCTTTATATATGTGTAAATGTAGCTTGCATAATAGCATTCATGGGACAGTTTGACAGTTTTGATTTGTCAGTAAGTCTGCTCTAAAATTCTGATTTGTTTTCATCCTTATGCACTGAATCAAAAATGACATAGCAGCTTTAGGTACGGCTAAATGGATTATCACTGTAGATCCTGATTCTTTGAAGTATTTTGCAGTTTGGTTGTTTAGTACAACATCTATGAGGTCAAATCAGAAAGCCTTTGTCCCCATTTTTTATTAACCGAAATAAGGTACATACATGTAATTACAAATATATGCACTAATCTACATACCTTACACTATTTTTCCACATAATTTCCAAACTGGTTCAAACATTTTTCCTATTGCAAAACTAAACTTGAGATGCCCCAGTAGTAGAATTCATCTGGATGACTGTGGAACTTCTGTTTTGGCTTCACCTTTGTAAGTAAATCACTATCCTGTCAGGAACTTCTTCAATGGACCAAAAACTTGTAAATCACTAGGGTAAAGGTCCAGATTGTATGGTGTGTTGTCCAGATTCTCCCTGTGATATAACCTTAGCTTGGTGACAGTTCTGATTGCCATATGTGGCCTTGCATTGCTGTGGAGGATAACCATGTTGTCCACATCAAACATCTCTTGGCACTTCTTTCAGATGGCAGACCACAGACATGAAAGTGTGGAACAGTAACTGCCAGCTGCATCTTATGGCATGAAATCCAGCAGTAGTAGTCCACAGTGATCCTAGAATACATTAAAATCACTCTCTGAACAGATGGCATTGAACGAAATTTCTTAACCACAGGCAAACCTGGATGTCTTCACACCTTTGATTCTGGTGTGAAATGCAGTATCCACATTTCATCACCAGTAACAGTTCAGTCCAGGAAATTGTCTCCTTCCTTGGCACACCACTGCAGATGATTAAGTGAAGCAATTATTTGCTTGTCTGTCATCATGTCATCCAGCTGCTTAGGCAACCATCAACATGAAACTTTCTGGCACCCTAAGGAACTGTGAACAGTGTGATAAACACTTCATTACAAAACACCAAGCCCCTGTCCAGCTTTCACCATTGCATCCACACATGAAATGTTGTCACTCAGTGATGAATGTGGTCTCCCCAAAATCTCATGTCATGCAAATCTTCATGGTCTTTTGTGAACTCAAACCACCACCACCACCTCACACTTCTCAAATCGAGACACTTTTCCCCATAGTTGGGCTGCATTTCCCTGCAGATTTCAATGCAGTTTCATGCTTTTCTACACAATAAAGAATCACATTTTATTGCACATATACCACAGAGTTGTGAAACACAACTTCCATGGTCAACAACTGACGACAGTGCAATGCTGTGGAGCTACTGTCAGATAAAGCCAGTCTATTTCAAGAAAGGTCCACCACTGGGAATGGATTTGTTGACTTTGTGTTTACAGGCAACACAGACTGATAACTGCCACAACTTGAGATGCCACTTTTCTTATGAACTGGAATAACTCTCAGATATTTAAGTGTTATTGGGAACTGGGCCTGCAGTATGCATTTATTCAGTGCATATGTAAGCAGCTTTACTAAATGAATTACACAGAGGTGACAAAAGTCGTGGGATACCTCCTAATATTGTGTCAAACCTCCTTTTATCTGGCATAGAGCAGCAACTCGACGTGGCATGGACTCAACAAAGTCTTGCAAGTCCTCTGTGGAAATAGACCATGCTGCCTCTATAGCTGTCCTTAAGTGAGGAACTGTTGCCAGTGTGGGATTTTGTGCATGAACTGACCTCTCAATTATGCTGCTCCATAAATGTTCAATGGGACATGTCTGGGTGGCCAAACCATCCACTCAAACTGTCCAGAACGTTCTTCAAACCAGCTGTGAACAATTGTGGCCCGGTGACATGGCACATTGTCATACATAAAAATTCCTTAGTTGTTTGGGAACATGAAGTCCATGGATGGCTGCAAATGGTCTCCAAGCAGCCTAACATCCACAGGATCCAGTCCTTTCCATGTAAATGCAGCTGTGCCGTTATGGAGCCATCATCAGCTTGCACAGAGCCTTGTTGAAAGCTTGGGTCAATGGCTTTGCAGGTTCTACACCAGACTCATACCCTACCATCAGCTCTTACCAATTGGGATCAGGACTCATCTGATCAGGCCATGGTTTTTCAATCCTCTAGCATCCAACCGATATGGTCACAAGCCCAAGAAAGGCATTGTAGATGATGTCGTGCTGATAACAAAGGCACTCGTGTCATTCGTCTGCTGCCATAGGCCATTAATGCCAAATTTTGCCACACTGTCCTAACGGATATGTTTGTTGTAAATCTCTCATTGATTTCTGTGGTTATTTCATGCAGTGTTGCTTGTCTGTTATCAATGACAACTCTACACAAACGCTGCTGCTCGTAGGCATTAAATGAAGGCTGTTGGCAAATGCATTGTCCATGGTGAGAAGTTAAGCCTGAGATACGGTATTCTCGGCACACTGTTGACACTGTAGATCATGGAGTACTGAATTACCTACTAATTTCCAAAATTGAATGACCTATGCATCTAGCTCCAACTATCGTTCTGTGTTCCACATCTATTAATTCCTGTTGTGCAGCCATAATCATATTGGAAACCTTTCCACATGACTCACCTAATTACTGATGACAGCTCTGCCAATGCGCTGCCCTTTTATATTTTTTGTGCGCAATACTACTACCATCTGTATATGTGCATATACACTAGCCCATGACTTTTGTCACGTCAGTGTAATTCACATTTTAACATTGCTGAATTTAATCTACAAGCATCAGTATGGCACTGAAGCCATTTTTCAATTTTTTTCAGCATTTTGAAAGCATCTTGCACATCAGTAAGCTAAAGCTAAAGATAATTTTTGGCTCTGCAATGTTTTACAAAAAGTGCTTGTAGTCTACAATTATGTTGTGAGAGTTGCATGACCATCTTGTTACCTCATAGGCTGGTTGGACAGCTGATAATCATAAGGCTTCTGCTCCGAGTGCCTGAAAAAATGACGAGGTCATTCATGAAACATTGTGGACCGAATGGAATCATCAAGTTGGATGGAAATCTGAAAACATACTATCAGTCAGTCATGCCAAAATAACATCAGAAAGCACATTTTCCAGTCTTTTATCACCAGAAGAGTACAATTAATTGTATTACTGCTTAGGTTTATAATGCCACAGTCCTTTTTACACATACACCACAGAATTCTTGTGGTCTGTATCTAGAATCTGCCATCTCTTTCTACCCCCTTCTCCCCTCCACAGAATCATTCAGCATGGTTGATTCCAGGTATCTGCTAAACAAAAGTTATTACATGTGTGTAGTAATTCCTCTTACTTCTTACACTTTAGGCTAATCGACAACCATTGTTACTAGTAGCAGTGTTATCATTCTGATGCTGGAACAATTTGCTCATATGATTGTTTTCTTTTCTTCTTCTTCGCGGATGGATCACTTAGGACCACACGTAATCAGCATTTGTTGGCCTTCCTTTTCGCCCAGTATTCCTTCATAAACAACGAATGGGCTAGCTTTCGTTGCATAGACCATGTATGTCGGTTAGTTTTTCTCTCTTCTTCCTCAAAACCCCGTGTGTTTGTGATTTTTCTGATTTCATTTCTATCATGTAGATTTGGAGACCCTAATTCTCTCAGGTCTTTTTCCATCTGTTTGTACCAGTTCGGTCTTGTAGTTTTGTTCTTTAAAAATGTATGGATTTTGTGCGTTAACCTGTTTGAGTCCATTCTTTCTAAGTGCCCCATGAATTGGATTCTTCTCATGCACATTGTGTCTGTTATTTTGGAGATATTTTTATATATTTCTGCATTGGGTTTTGGATAATGTACCCCATCTTTAGTTCTTGGTCCTAGGATTTTCCTCATTATCTTACGTTCTTTCACTTCTAATTCCTCTTTCAGTGTTCTGTGTTGAAGGTTTAGTGTCTCAGATGCGTAGAGAGCTTCGGGTCTAATTACTGTTGTGTAGTGTCGTATTTTGAAGTTCCACAAGACTCTTTTTGTTGTAAATGTTTTTTGTTAACTGAAACGCCGTCTCCATTTTCTGGACTCTTGATCTGACAGATTTCTTTTCATTACAATTTTCTGCAATCAATTCACCTAAATATTTAAATTCTTTTACTCGAGAGATGTAGTTATTACCAATTTTGAGATCAGAAGGTGCATCTTTGACGTCAGTCATAAATTTTGTTTTTTCAAATGAAATTTGTAATCCTATTTTTGCTGCCTGTTCTTGTAATAATTCTAGCTGTTTCTGTGCATCAGTAATGTCTTGTGCGATCAGTGCCATGTCATCAGCAAATGCTAAACAGTGTAATTCTATGCCCTTATGTCTTGGTCCCAGTCTGTGTGCTGGTGCACCTGCTTTTTTCCATTCTCTAACAACTTTTTCAAGAGCACAATTGAAGAGCACTGGGGACAGTACATCCCCTTGTTGTACTCCTGTGTCTATTTCAAATTCTGTGCTCAATTCTCCCATAAATTTTACTTTGGATTTGGTCTCCGTGAGTGTTTCTTTTTATGATGTTTGCTGTCTTTTGATCTAGTCCAAATTCTGCTAATACTTCAAAAAGGGATTCTCGGTCTATACTGTCATATGCTTTTTTAAAGTCGACAAACGTGATGACATAACTTTTGTTTGAAGTACTATGTAAATATTTCATTGAGTTTTTCAAGTTAAGGATCTGTTCTACGCAAGATCGACCTTTTCTGAACCCACCTTGGTATTCGCCTAGTTTTGAATCCAGCTGAGGTTCTGCGCGGTTTAGTAGGGCTTTAGACAGAATTTTGTATGTTATTGACAATAAAGAGATTCCACGATAGTTGTTGGGGTCTGTTTTACTTCCTTTTTTGTACAGAGGATGTATGATTGCAGTCTTCCAATCTGTGGGGATTTTTTCAGTTTTCCAGATTTCATGTATAATTTCTTTGAGTTTTGCAATAAGATTTTCTCCTGCATTTTTCCATAATTCTGCGGTGATTTGGTCTTCTCCTGATGCTTTGTTATTTTTCAGTGACTGAATTATCTCTTTAATCTCTTGTAAACTTGGTGGCTTTGAGTCTGGGTTTCGTTGTGTACGATGGAACTCAAATTTTTCTGCAGGCTTTTCACAATTCAGTAATTTAGAAAAGTATTTTGCAAGAATTTCACAGTTTTCGGTGTTGGTATGAGCAATTTCCCCATGGTCATTTTTGAACTGGAGTGATGGAGGAGAGTACTTTGTTAATTTTTGTTTGAATACTTTGTAGAAATTTCGGGAATTGTTTTTCTTGAAATCATTTTCTATGTTTTGCAATTTTTTGTCTTCGTGTTGTTTACGGACTGTTCATATTGCTTTTGTGACTGTTTTCCTGGTATCTTTGAGATCTTCCAGGGTCTTTTGATTTTTGTTGCACAACCAATTTTGCCACGCCTGTTGTCTGAGATTTATCAGCTGGTCACACTCATCTGTCCACCATGGGTGTTTACGTGTTCTTGTTTGTGGTGCTATAGTTTCAGCTGCATTTAAAAGTCCTGCTTGCAGTTGTTGCCAATTTTGTGGTTTTAAATATTGCGTTTCTTTTGTAAATTGTTCATTGCCATTTATCTTTTGTACATCACATTTACGGTGTGGAGATTTCTTAGTGAATTTTTTTTTTTATGGAATGACATCTAGGGAGAATTTTGTTGGGTAATGGTCGGAATCTAGGTCTGGTCCATTAAGGACTTTAAGTTTCATGATTTCTACTGTATTTACGTGGGAGATCATTACATGATCCAACTGATATTCACCTAGTAATGGATTAGGTGAGATCCAAGTTTTCGTTTTCGAGGCTCTTTTTTTGAAAAACGTTGATTTGAAAAATCGGTCATGGTTTTTGCAGATTTCAATGAGTCACATGCCATTCCGGTTGGTCTGTGTATGCCCTGACCATTTACCTACCCAATATCGATATTTCTTTTCTTTACTGATTTGTGCATTGAAATCGCCCATAAGGATTTTGACATGGTTATTTGGGATTTTTTGGAAGACATTATCTAATTGGTTCCAGAATTCTTCTACTTCTATTTTGTTTTTGTTAGTGATGTTAGTTGGTGCATGTCCGTTGATTAGGGTGTATATCTTATTAGCTGATTTTATTGTCATCGTGGAGAGTCGACCCGAGTAAGATTTGAAAGTTGCGACTGGATCAAGTATTGATGTATCTACTATAAATCCAGTTCCAAATTGTGGACAATTTGCCATGGCTCGTTTTCCAGGTTTTCCTTTGTATATCCTGTATCCTTCCGAATCAAAAGGATTTTCATCTGTATATCGTGATTCCTGAAATGCAATAATTTTGATTTTACGTTCTCTGGATTTGTCCAGGATGTTTTTTAGTTTTCCCATTTTTAAGAGAGAATTTACATTAAATGTTGTTAGCCAAATTCTAGATTTTGGTTTGATTTTCTTATTACGGGGTTTTGAGGTACTCCGATTTACCTCCATGCACACTTCTGTGGTCTCCCCAGAATCCGAATAGACCACTTGCGGTTTTTCAACCGTGGGATTTGACCCACTGGGGTAATTTGTCTTTGAAGGTGCTGTATCCATGTTGATTTAATTGGACTGGGTTTGTGACTGAAATTGAGATTCAGTCTGGTTAAGCTCAGAGTTCCACTTCTGAGTTTTATAGATCAGCCGCCACTAACATGTGGAACAGAAGCTGTAGGGTTACCGCCACTAACCGGTGGAACCGTCGTGCCCTTTGTCCAAATAACCTTGGACGATAGCTTTTATAGTATCCCAAAAAGCAAGGTTGCCTCTTCTGCCAGTTCCGCCGTACCGATGATCTTCATCTCTGCCTTCACTGCCGTTGAGGTCTTCACCGTGTCCCTGGCAAGGGGCCCTCACGAGGTACTATCATCCGGGCCAGGTGAACCAAGGTCTTTTTTATGAGGTGTTACTCCTCCCCCTACTCCTTTTTCAACCGGGCTTGGGACCGGCTATGGTGAAGTTGTTTTATTATTATTATTATTATTATTATTATTATTCCCATTCCCATTTGGGCCCTACTGAATCACACGGCATGCAACAATGGGCATTTTTGGACTTTTTTTTTAGCTTTCTTATGTGCCTATATTACTTTCATTCATTTAAAATGGGATCTTTTTCAATGATCAGACCCCACTGTTCCGGTCTTGTTGGGGGTTTTCTGCATGCTAACTGCACAGTTATGGATTTTATGCCTGAAATTATTTCTGTATGTTATGTCAAATTGTTTAATCCCCGCTTCCTTCAGGTTTTCTTTACTGACTGAGCCATTTTATTGTTTCAGTTTTTTCCTTACTGTGAGTTTTGTAGAATTCCACACCCCGTCTAGTTACTCTGGTTGGTTCCGTTCTTTCAACATTCCCATAGGATTTTAGCCTCCTTATTTCCATATCTGAATACTTGTTGGTATACTTTTCGATTTCTTTGTTTGCTCTTGATCTGTAAGTCCCCTTTTTAGCGTGATTTGGACCTAAAGGTTTCCTGATTATTTTGTATGCTCTCTTTTAGAGCTCTTCCATGCACTGTAGTTATCAGTTTGAGGTGTATTTTTTGTTGTAGATTCTTTCTTAAGTCTGAAAGTTGTTTTTGTTTTGTGACAGTGAATTTGGTAACCATTATTTTCCAGGTGAATTACCTGCATCGTTTGACCTAAATATTTGAAGTGAGAAACACTCTAAAATGCCTGTATTTAGTTTTTAGAATTTTGGTTCCAGCTGCTGCTAGACATTTGTTTTGTTTTTGCAAATGATATTTGGAGCCCTACTCTATCTGCTGTTTCTGTAAGACTATATTTTTTGTTTGTGTGCTGTTTGACTGTTCCAACATAGATTTGCCACGCCATCTACAGAAGCTAAGCAGTCTACACTAATTTGATCGATTCATGAATTTTAAGCTCCAATTTTAGTTTCTGCCACTCTTGAATTACATTTTCTAAGAGACATTTATGGTGAAATTTTTTTCTTTGGGCTCAGGAGAATTTAGAAGGTTTTTTAAAAAATTGCAAAGTTGTCTGCCAATTGGCCCTTTTCCTCCTTGAAACAAAGATCTTGTTTTACAAGTTTTATAAAAGCCCAGACTTGTATTTGAAGTCATCTTCAGATTCACAGGATTAACTTTTCTTGTACTGACTTTTTGTTTGTCTAATTAATTAATTTTCAAGTTTCTTTTCTAGTTGCCAGGAACATGCAGTGCATTTTCTGACTTTTTATTACTGTGCATTTTGAATGCCTTGTGTTGGGATTTTACTTCCCGTTCACAATCTTCACTCCATCAAGGCCTTTTTCTGCATTTGTAAAAGAATTTGGTTTTGTTTAGGTTTGATAAGTTCATGTTTGTGTTGTTCCACATTTTATGCTTGCATTTTGCCCAGTTCATTTTCAAATAGCACTGGTTGGATTTTACTAATATTAAATTTTGGCATTACCGGCCAGTTCCAAATTGGAGCAAATATTGACGCAGATCACTTGTAATTTAGATGAAAATAAATTTAAAACCCCCAAAATTTGCACCTTTGTATACTTGAACATTGCTGTGTGTGTGTGTGTGTGTGTGTGTGTGTGTGTGTGTGTGTGTGTGTGTGTTTAATGGGTTGACATAAATTTGTGACTGAAAATTTCTAGGCAGTTCTACCAGTCTCTTTCCATTTTGATTGATGCATCTGTGTAGAAGTAAGTCACCAGTTGTTTTCCAGAATTTTCTGTCTTTCCCTTACTGGACATTAAAATTGCCCAATAGGATTTTCATGTGATTTTGTCTAGTTTCAGACATTGTATTTTCTACCATCTCCCATGACTTATTTACTTTTCCTGGGTCTGCTTTATTTCCTTGGTTATCGGTAATATGTGCATTAATTATTATGTGCATTTTATTTTTAGATTTCAAGGAAATTGTCATTAATCAGTTGTTCACAGGCTTTACTTTGATTACGGAATGAAGAATGTCGTGATCTGAGAATGGAATCAAAGATTTTTTGTATGTTTTAATTTTACCGAGCGAGGTGGCGCAGTGGTTAGCACACTGGACTCGCATTTGGGAGGACGACGGTTCAATCCCGTCTCCGGCCATCCTGATTTAGGTTTTCCGTGATTTCCCTAAATCGCTTCAGGCAAATGCCGGGATGGTTCCTTTGAAAGGGCACGGCCAATTTCCTTCCCCATCCTTCCCTCACCCGAGCTTGCGCTCCATCTCTAATGACCTCGTTGTCGATGGGACATTAAACACTAATCTCCTCCTCCTCCTCCTCCTATGTTTTAATTTTGAACAATTTTGATTTTTTCATCTGACGGACTTGATTTTTATATGGCTAAAATTTTAATTTTTTGTATCTGAAGTGTTTCTCCAGATTTTCCTGGCTTTAGAAGAAGTTAATGTTGACTGTGGCAAAGCAAGTTTTGATTTTGGTCTTGAGTTGACTACAGGACTCAAATTTCCTCTTATCTGGGGTATAATGTCTCAGCCTAGTCTCTCCACAATCTGACAAAATTATTGTGTCACTGCTGGCATGGAATGTTTACCTCCTGAGATAATTTTGTGATTACTAAAATAATTTTTGAACTCATGGTAGGAACAGAGTGGTCCACCTTATTCTAATGAAAATAATCAGTCATGATCAGAAATGATGTTTTAATTCATTACTGGCGACAAGTTTCAGTCTTAGAATGAGACCATATGGCAGTTGGATTTTTGTAAATTTTTATATTTATCTTGCGTGGAGCTCAGAACTAAAATATCAATGATGTAAAACAGTTCGATGCAACTCTTGAAAATTCTCAAGAATTTTGACTTTCAAGTTTTCTGAGCATCTTTAATACCCTAAAGCAATGTCTATTTTTTGACAGGCAGAACAGCTCTGTGATAAGGTGCTCACTAGCGACATTAGGGTCATCGTTTTGAGCCCTGATCAATGCCTATTTTTAAACAAAGGCGCATGTCCTGTGAGCATTTCTGTGAAGCATATAATACATAAAAATGGAAAAAATAAGTAGTGCTCAAAACCAGTAATCACTGGTTTTTTTGCCCCCCCCCACCCTCACCCCCTCACACACACGCACACATCCCGTTCAATTCAAATACCTCTTCATTTAAATATAAAATTCATGGGACTAATTAACACATGCCATTATCATGTTTATGGGTGGGAAATGCAGATCATCTTATTGCTAAATACGTGTCACACACAAAAATATGGTTTTCGTTGCAAATACAAATTCTTAACTACCAATCTTTTATGAAAAATTGTTAATGAAGACTGTTTAAATTTAAAAAAGGCAATTAATTTTTTAGATCTTTATGTACTTTATGCTTCACTGACATGCTCGTGCAACACGCATCATCATCGTCATCAGTGTTCTGCCCTATGGGAAGTCTTCACTTATAGCTGTCCATGTCGTCCTGTCATTTGCTACCTTCTTTGTTTTCTCATCATTGATTCCTATCCTTATACCATCCACCATGTCCTTTTCTTCTTCCATTCACAATTGCTTCCATTGCATCCATTAGTAAACAATCACTTCTGATCCAGTATCTAAGCCAACTGTTTCCTCTCCTCTCTTCCCCCATTCTTATCAGAACCACCTCATTTCTCACTTTGTCTACTCATTTTATGCATACCATTCTCCTCCAAATCCACATCTCAAATGCTTCTATTCTTCTTTTTTCCTCTTACCTTAGTGTCCTTGTCTCAGCTCTGTTTCATGCCGCAATTCATATGAAGTACTTCACCTGTCTATTTCTCAAGTCCTTGTCCATGCATCCACATAGAAGCCTCCTCTTCTTACTAAATGCCTCCTTGACTATTGCCATAAGTTTTCACATCCTTATTACATCTCATGTTGTCCATAATAACGGTTCCCAGGTATCTGAAAGCATTAGCCTGTTCTATATCTTCCTGCCCTGACTTTATAGATCTTGTTACTTTTCTTGCACGTATCACCATACATTTTGTCTCCTTGTTATTAATTCTCATTCCAAATTCCTCACGGGTCTTATTTAATTGTTTAGCACTCCAATTTTAGTTCTTTCATGCTCTGCCAGTAACACCATATCACATGCAAATCAAATACATTCTATCCTCCTACTACCAACCCACACTCCTCTATTTTGTTTTAAACATTTCTTAATAACATGCTCCAAATATATGTAAAACAGTGTTGGGAAGAGGCAGTAGCATTGCCTCACTTCTGATGCAATTGTGCTTTCCTCTATCATCCCATTCCCAACCTGTACTTGTGTTTTCTGTTGAAGGTATAAGTATTAAATCAGTCTTCTATCTCTCCAGTGGATACCATTCTTCCTTAGAATGTCCATTAATTTATTCCACTGTTCGCTGTCAAAGGCTTTCTCCAAGTCAATGAAAACAGTATAAACTTCTCTTCTTCTTTCAATGTATCTCACACCTATAATTCTCAGTAGTCCAATTGCACCTCTTGTACCTTTTCCTCTTCTAAATCCATACTGTTCCTGTGCATACTTTTTTCCAGTCTTCCATTTATCACCATTAAAAAAGGAATGAGTCTTTCCTTCTCATCCAGCCCAATAAAGTCTCCCTTGATGTGGGGTTTTGGGTGACTTCTGAACTGTACCCCTTTCCCTAGACCTCTCCAGTCCTTTTCCGTCATCCCTCTTTCTTCCCCTTCAACTCTTCTGGCAGAAAAAAAGAGCCACTGGCTCCACAAGCTTGTAAAAGTTAAACCTTTCTGTGTGTGTGTGTGTGTGTGTGTGTGTGTGTGTGTTTTCTCTTGCCACCACTTGGTGAGTAGATTTTTTATTTATCTACAATAACTGATTATTTTCATTGTTGATAAAAGCTTTTGTTGCATGAGAAATCAAACTTATAGTTCTAAAATCCTCACATTTCTTGGCATTCCTTTTCATCTCTGTTATTGTTACTGCTGAGAGAGTTACCCGGCCATTCGCCTTTTTCATATGTATTATTACGTAGACATGGTAACTCTTTCATTACACTACTCATATGTCTCTTAAACAACTCTGCTGGTAATCCATCAATTCCACTTACTTTATCATTCATCTCTCTTAAAGCCCTTAATACTTCTCATTCCAAGACACAGTATCCTTTGTCTTCTTCTATAATTCTAGTGTCCTCTTCTAATTCAATATCGTTTGGGTCTTGATCAGCCTCATATAGGCACTATACATATGCTTGCTACCTTCCCAATGCTTCCTCTGATTTATGAACCATAGTACAATCACTTCTTTCTATTCCCATACTTATCCTGCTTTTCTTTGCTTCAAAGACTAGGTTAGCAGCTAATGTATACATAAATCACATTTTTCTTCCTTTTCTAGTTTCTCTATTTCTTTACAGCCCTCTTTCATCCATCTTTTCCTTGCCTGTGCTGTTTCTCTCTTTAATTCATTATTCAGCTTTTGTCCACTCTTTTTCCATCCTCATTTCCTACTGTCTTTTATTTCCTAATTTCTTCCATTTTATCTGGCATTGTCTTTATTACCCATTCTTCCCACAGAACCCTTAAGGTTTCATCATTCTCTTCCATTTCTTGTTTGTTCTCTCTTCATTGGGCACTTTTGTCACATTTTGACATAAATGTGTTCTCCTACTCAGCATCCTTACCTTCTTCCTTTAATTTCTCTAGGTAAAATTTCTCTTTTAGTTTTCTTCCTCTCATTCTCTTCAATCTTACTAGCAAGTCCTCCATGACCAAGTTGTATTCTGAATCTGTGTCTGCTCCAGGGTATGCTCTGGCATTCTTTAGGTAGTTTTTGTACCTATTATGATACACTTCTGGCCATTAAAATTGCTACACCATGAAGAAATGCAGATGATAAACGGGTATTCATTGGACAAATATGTCATACTAGAACTGACATGTGATTATATTTTCACGCAATTTGAGTGTAGATCCTGAGAAATCAGTACCTAGAACAACCACCTCTGGTCATAATAACGGCCTTGATACGCCTGGGCATTGAGCCATACAGAGCTTGGATCGTGTGTACAGGTACAGCTGCCCATGCAGCTTCAACACGATACCACAGTTCGTCAAGAGTAGTGACTGGCATATTGTGACAAGCCAGTTGCTCGGCCACCATTAACCAGATGTTTTCAATTGGTGAGAGATCTGGAGAATGTGCTCGCCAGGGCAACAGTCGAACATTTTCTGTATCCAGAAAGGCCTGTACAGGACTTGCAACATGCGATCGTGCATTATCCTGCTGAAATGTAGGGTTTCGCAGGGATCGAATGAAGGGTAGAGCCACAGATCGTAACACTTCCAAAATGTAACCTCTACTATTCAAAGTGCCGTCAATGCGAACAAGAGGTGACCAAGACGTGTAACTAATGGCACCCCATACCATCACGCCAGGTGATACGCCAGTAATGCGATGACAAATACACGCTTCCAATGTGCGTTCACCGTGATGTCACCAAACACAGATGCGACCATCACGATGCTGTAAACAGAAGCTGGATTCATCTGAAAAAATGACGTTTTGCCATTCGCGCACCCAGCTTTGTCATTGAGTACACCATTGCAGATGCTCCCGTTTGAGATGCAGCATCAAGGATAACCGCAGCCATGGTCTCCGAGCTGATAGTCCATGCTGCTGCAAATGTCATCGAACTGTTCGTGCAGATGATTGTTGTCTTGCAAACATCCCCATCTGTTGACTCAGGGATCGAGACGTGGCTGCACGATCTGTTACAGCCATGCAGATAAGATGCCTCTCATCTCGACTGCTAGTGATACGAGGCCATTGGGATCCAGCACGGCATTCCGTATTACCCTCCTGAATGCACCGATTCCATATGCTGCCAACAGTCATTGGATCTCGACCAATGCGAGCAGCAATGTCGCGATACGATAAACTGCAATTGCGATAGGCTACAATCCGACCTTTATCAAAGTTGGAAACGTGATGGTACGCATTTCTCCTCCTTACACAAGGCATCACAACAACGTTTCACCAGGCAACGCCGGTCAACTGCTGTTTGTGTATGAGAAATCAGTTGGAAACGTTCCTCGTGTCAGCACGTTATAAGTGTTGCCACCGGCGCCAATCTTGTGTGAATACTCTGAAAAGCTAATCATTTGCATATCACAGCATCGTCTTCCTGTTGGTTAAATTTCGCATCTGTAGCACATCATCTTCGTGGTGTAGCAATTTTAATGGCCAGTAGTGTATAATCAGTTTTGTATTTGTCATCATTTGACCTAGACATCCATGTATATCTTTGTCTTCTGTGGTGTTCTGTGTGTTTCCAATAACAAGAGAGTATTCTCAGAAGAAATTAACCAGCCCTTCACCCCCATCATTTCTGTTTCCCAGCCCAAATCTTCCAAACACTCCCTCTCCTACCATTTAGTTCAAATCCCTCATTACAATGATGCAGGCATTTCTTTTTTTCTTTATCCATAATTTCTTCAATCTTTCCGTAATATTCCTCCACTTCCTCATCAGTGAGTGACTTGTTGTCTTGTTTATTTATTTTAAAATGACATCCCTCTTCTCGCCTCCTAATGTCATCATCATCATCATCATCATCATCATCAGTCTTTCATCTATGTACTCCACTTTCAATACGTTATTCATCAGCCACTTTTCTATCACAATTGCCATGTCATAGCTGCCAATCTTCTCCCTGCCCAAGCAAAACAATTTGTACTCTCCACTATCCAACTCTCCCTAACTCCCCCTTATAATTTCACATGTACCTAATACATACAGTCTATTCCTCATAATTTCCTGTTTGGCATTTTCCAGCTTGCCAGCCTGCAATAATGTGAGCACATTTGATGGTTCCTATCTTTAACTTCCCTTCTCTCTTTCTACTCTCTTTCCTCTTTCCTCTTTCCTTTTTCATCCTCCTCCAGCAACTCTGTATTTGATCTCGATGTAATCCCCGGAGATATGATTAAGGGGAAGTTTTGCCTCACCCATACCATCTGTTTTCTGGGGAAAAGTAATGTGGTAGTATCATGTTGCTTTCCATATAGGTAGATGGTTGCCCAGCCACATTCAGCTGCTCAGTATGAGTCAGACTATAGTGATTAGAGAATTTCTGTGTAAATTCTAGAACCAATCAGCCTTCTACCATCTTGAACACATGGTACTCTAGATACGAGTGTGGGATGGTAAAATCCTACCTACTGCGTGTCACATGTTTGTGTGTGCAGGTTTAAAGTCAGTCATGAGAAGAAAATAGACACGGCAGCCGAACGACACTGACAAGTACTTGTTGGGCAATCCATAGATGATTTAGAGGAAGAACCATGGAGTTTTTTTGCAGCTCTGTGCCTATTGTGTCATTGACTATTGTTATGTGAAAGAAGAACAGTTGAAAAAGTGATCTTGTAAACTCTCAATCCAGCCTTGGTAGAAGCAAGACCTTTTTTATGATTCATGTGATCTAGAGTCATGGTTATTAAGCCAACTCTCTTATAAATGTAATTAAATTTGTTTCTGACGTTGGATGGAGCGAGTGATTTACAGGAAGTCGTATATGTATGTGGAAAGTGAGAATTTTATTATGTATGGAGTCCGAATATATTGTTGGTTGACAAAAAGTAAAGTTTGTGTATCTACTTATTTCACAAGTAGAGAGAGAGGCTTAATTATTCCCGTACCTAGCGTCATCCTACGGAGAAGAAACCAAGAGAGTTTTCCAGCAGCCAGCTAGCCAGCCAAGAAGATCGGCTGTGAATCTCAAGTAAGTCACCTCATATAAAAGAAATGGGAAGTTTGTAGGTCTATGTCTCTCTCTAAATCACCATCAAAACTGTTAGAAGACACTAGTTGTTGCCACCTCTCTGCGAATAGATTCTATGGTTTTCCTGTTCTGTCCTCAATGCCATACCAAAGTCCACCTTCTTGGGCCGATAGAAAAGAAAACAGAAGCAGCCTGACACAAGTAATGTTAGACTTAGCTAAGGGCCCATGTGTTTTCCATCTACATACTCCCCAGAAGGGAGCCCCCTAGGGAGACAACTCTTTGTCTGGTCTCTCATCTACTGACCAATCTGGCATGGGTGACCCTACAGGGAGCATAGCTTCCAC
The DNA here is from genome assembly GCF_023898315.1 of Schistocerca nitens. Taxonomy (NCBI): domain Eukaryota; kingdom Metazoa; phylum Arthropoda; class Insecta; order Orthoptera; family Acrididae; genus Schistocerca; species Schistocerca nitens. Next base: position 356,293,854 of record NC_064617.1, read on the forward strand.
CAGCATAGCTCAGTGGATCATTGAGGCACACAACTTTGCAATCAACGTCAAGGTGATAGTTCATGAGGAGCATCATTGTTTTAAAAGGTACCACGGCTGAGAATCGAACCAGGACCATCCATGAGACAGATGAGCATCCTATCACAGAGCCATGTGGCCTATTGAAAATATGACCTTTCTTTAGTATATTAAAAAACACTTGGAAAACTTAAAAAAGTCGATTTTTTGATAAATGTTTGAGCTACAACGAACTGCTTTGGGGGATTGATATTTGAGTTCCAAATTTCAATTACCATAAATATAAAAAAGTTACAAAAAATTGATTGCTTTGTGGTCTCCTTGGTAGTAGAACATCTTCAGACCAGTGGGTGACAGCACTGATGACACATGTGAATGATGAGCAGAACTGTTGTATGTGCCAGGAGACACCAGTCATCAACTGAGCCCACCAAAATATACAACAGCTCTGCTAATTTTCTATGATTGTCACCAATGGAGTCATCCATTAGTTTGCAGATGGTCAATTGAGACAAACCAGTCACCAGTAACAAACTTAAATAATTACTTTTGTGATCATGACTGATTATTTTCATTAGATTTCTAAAATGCTCAGTTATTGTACTTGTTCATGTTATTATAAATGATGCAGTCTGTGAATGGTACGAAATTACATCTAATGTATTTTAGATATGTAACAATTGAAAGTGGCTTTGGAAAGCAAAGACAATGTATCACAGGGGTAATCTGTCAGCTAGAAGACATCTATTCTACACAGATGTTTCTTGAATACATGTATCATGTTTGCTGTGACATGATTATGCTGCAGTCAGTGGAAATTTTAGCTGTAGAGACATTGTGCTAAGGACCTAGGTATGTGTGCCTATAATAAAGATTTAATTACAAATTGCAGTTCCTGCTGTCCTTTCTCTTTACATTGGTTTTCTTCTTGCAGTTATTTTTTGCTGTGTCTTGGTTGCAGGAATATGGTTACAGCATTCATTGATTTCCCAAAAATATTGGTAGCTGTAGTGAATGGTCCTGCCATTGGTATCGCAGTAACTAAGTTGGGCCTGTGTGATGTTGTATTTGCATCTGAAAAGGTATGAAATATTAAAGTTACGGTGTGGGTTTTTCTGATTTGTTGTTAGGTGAGGGAATGCTGAAACAAAAAAGGCAAAAAGACAAATACAAATGAGATCTGAGAAAAATCACAGTAGTTGTAGAACATTTTTCACCAAATGAGTATCATTTATGTGTCATGCAAATAAAAACCCTCCACTGTCCTATGTATGTTCATTGAATATTTTATAATTGTGGTAGTTTTTATTGTTCACTTGTTTAGTTTAATTTTTGGTGGGTTCACATTAATCTTAAAGTGACATCCAAACCATCCAGTAGCAGTTAACTAAAGCTTAGTGACTCCAGCAAAATAAAATATCATCTTCATGGTGATGAAAAACTGTCTGTGGTAAACGACTCCAGAACCGCTGGTAATAATGGATGTGTCACAATAATAATGATGTTTTACTTCTTTGTATCATTTTCACACAAAAAATTTGTTTTGCCCCACTTCCATCTCCACAATATTAGTGAAAACTATAACTGATTTGTAACATTGGCATTACTTCATGCATTCTATGTGACGTCTTACATTATACACACGTCTGCAAAGAAGCTATGTATTCCAGAACTCTACATACTTTTATAAAAAAAATCAAAACTTGATATAAGTTTTCTGTTATGCAGCATTCTTCGTAATACCTTTAATAATGATTCCAGTCGATACCTCAAGGGAAAATTCACATCCTGCCCAATGACACAGACAGGTATATCAGTTCAGCAGCAGTTTGGGAAAACCCAGAACATGTCATGGTAATTGACTGTAGGAAATGTATCCAGAGCCATTTGTGACAAAATTACTAAACTATCTCTCTGTTTGCCACTATTTTCCTCACAACAGAAAATGCATTATGGCTCTTTAGTTGTAAAAGCTTGCACCAGCATTGTATTTTCAATTTGTAATGTTTCTTTCCCTTGTTAGACTGTAAATTCCCACTCAGCCTCAGAAATGTAAATTAAATCAGTGCATTTTCTTTCTTTTTGATTATTTGTGTTTTTTTTTCACAACCACTTAACAAGAATTTGCATCAGTAAAATAAATTTATATTTATCATGTTGTTAATTGCGTGAGAACATTTTTGTTGTTAAGATGTTTTTAATTTTAACAAGAGAAACTGATGACTACATACCCCCTATCTGAATAATATAAGGGTATTTTTATCATTTATATATATGTTAATTTGCAATGTTCTTTCGTTGGTTTTAAAATTCATGAATTTTAGTTTCAATAGTTCTATTGTAACTAACTATCTGATTATAGTGATTCTACCTACTTGTTGTTGTTGTTGTTGTTGTTGTCTTCAATCCAGAGACTGGTTTGCTGCAGCTTTCCATGCTATTTTATTTTATTTTATTTTATTTATTTATCCATCCGTTGACAATAAATATTGTATGGATGTTGTCAAGGGTACATGTAAGCCATTTCAAAGAAATGGGACACAAACAATATATACGTAAAAAAGTACAAAACAAAATAATACAATGAAGTTAATAATAATACAATGAAATTAATATAGCATATATACATCCCTGATTGTTATTTTAAATGCATAGTCTGTTTTTCATAAGGCTTTAGTTTTGTCCTCCCTAAACGGCAAGTCCTTATATACACAACACTGCTTAAGTATATATTTACATCACACAACTGCTGTCTATAAGTATGTAAATGTAATGAATGATTAGGTAATGAATGATTAGGTACAGATAGAGTATTTGCCATTTTGCCTTTATAAATATCATCAGAAAAAATTTACCCTATCCTGTGCAAGCTTTTTCATCTCGAAGTAGCTACTGCAACCTACATCCTTCTGAATCTGCTTAGTGTATTCATCTCTTGGTCTCCCTATACGATTTTTTCCCTCCACGCTGCCCTCCAATACTAAAATGGTGATCCCTTGATGCCTCAGAACATGTCCTATCACTCGATCCCTTCTTCTAGTCAAGTTGCGCCACAAATTCCTCTTCTCCCCAGTTATATTCAGGACTTCTCATTAGTTATGTGATCTATCCATCTAATCTCCAGCATTCTTCTGTAGCACTACATTTCAAAAGCTTCTATTATCTTCATGTCTAAACTATTTATCAACCGAGCGAGGTGGCGCAGTGGTTAGCACACTGGACTCGCATTTGGGAGGACGACGGTTCAATCCCGTCTCCGGCCATCCTGATTTAGGTTTTCCGTGATTTCCCTAAATCGCATGGCCGATTTCCTTCCCCATCCTTCCCTCACCCGAGCTTGCGCTCCATCTCTAATGACCTCGTTGTTGACGGGACGTTAAACACTAATATCCTCCTCCTCCTCTAAACTATTTATCGTCCATGTTTCACTTCCAAACATGGCTACACTCCATACAAATACTTTTTTCAGAAAAGACTTCCTGACACTTAAATCTATACTCGATGTTAGCAACTTTCTCTTCTTCAGAAACACTTTCCTTGCCATTGCCAGTCTTCATTTTATATCCTCTCTACTTTGACCATCATCACTTAAAATTTATTAATTTCACTAAATGTTAAGAAAATATTAAAGCTAATAATCTCATGTTGCAAATTAGACTACAGCATTGCAATGTAAATAAAACTGCTTAAACTAAAAACAAATTCTCTAACTTCATCATTTTAAATAGTTAACTAGAAGTCCAATTTTTTAACCAAGCTCCACTTTAATCAGATAGATAATTTGATAGTGCCATTATCCCCCACAAAACCTATTGCTCCATTGTCATCTCATTTGACAATGTTAACAAAACTGACAAAATTTTCCTTCATGAAATATAAAACATTTTCAGTGAAATACTCTTCATGATTTTGTATTGTTAATAAAGCTGTAATGTGTATTTTCAATGAGTTTTGCCAAGAACACGAACTGACAATCCAAAATCTTACTCATTACAGTTGATTAAGAGATTAATGTTTTTGGTTGAATAAGTGTTATGTGTAGGCATTGTTTAACACAACTGTATCTATTTGATTATTTTTACATAATTAAACAGTAAAAAAGGATTATAACATCACACCAGCCAAAATTGACAACTACTAAAAATGTGAATATGGTTCATAATCAACATGTATCTGAATGTTACGTGCTTGGCACAAAATAATATTTAAACTCTCGTACAAACTATACTCTCTTGGTTAAGTACAATGTAGATTGTAGATACCTATTATATGGCGGTAACTTCACTGTATTTGGATGTTAATAACAACAATTTTACAATTGAGTTGAGATTTATTTTGTAAGACACTGTGCTTTTTTTGTTCCAGTCTTTCCTATTCAATAAAAGTAATATGAGTTGCACTACTTTTGCTTTAGTACCCAAAGTTTCAGTTTCTGTGTTTTTCAAGAGTGTCTAGACATTGAAAAGGCTGTGGGAGCAGGACCTAGGTGATCCTGCATCTCTGCAGAACTGCTCCTCCTAGTTAATTATTCTTTCATTCTATTTTTGGGTCTGTTTTTGCCTGTTTCTGTGCCTGTGCCCTTGTTGGGGTCTATCTAGTCACCCCCGTTGTAGGCTTTCCTACTGATCTTTTGGTTTCCAGGTGTACAATTTACCACTAGACCAAGAGGCCCTCTTTCCATATATCCTCTTCTCCTTTATCAACATTTTAATAGCAGAACTGCTTTGGCTATGTACTTCTGCACATAGCTGTTTAATGGTTTTCATCACTTCAGATAACAAAATTGATGCTACATTGAGGGTTGCACTCTCTCCTCAATTGTTTCATTAGTACAGTACAATATTGTCAATACACGTCAGACCACATCTCTAAAAGCCACACATTTGCAAAATGTTAATGAAGCTATAATGTTTATTTTCAGGTTAGTTTCACAAAAAAAAGAAACTGACAAACCAAAAACTTACTCATTACAATTTGAAATACTATCTGTTGATTAGAGATCAGTGTGTTTGGTTGAATAAAGCTTTACACATAGTTGTTGTTATAAAGTATCACAACTGTAACTATTTGACTCTTTTTATGGGATTAAACATTCAGACAGGACATTCATATCACACCAGCCAATGTCAACAACTACTAAAATGTGAATATGGTTCGTAATCATATGTATCTTAATTCTACCTGCCTGGCACAAAATAATACTTAAACCCTCATGCAAACTATACTCTCTTGGTTAAGTACAATGTAGGTTGTAGATACCTATTATACAGTGATAACTTAAGTGTGTTTGGATATTAATTTTTCAGTTGAGTTGAGATTTATTTTGTAAGGTACTGTGCTTCTTTCATCCACCCTTTTCTGTTCAATAAATGTAATATGAGTTGAACTACTTTTGCTTTATTACCCTAAGTTTCAATTTATGTCATCCAAGAGTGTCTAGACATTGGTAAAGGCTGTTGGAGTAGGACCTTGGTGATCCTGCACCTCTGTCAGAACTGCTCCTGCTAGTTAATTGTTCTTTCTCTCTATTTTTGGGCCATTTCTTGCCTGTTTCTGTGCCATGCCCTTGTTGGGGCCTATCTAGGCACTGTCATAGTAAGCTCTGCTAGTGACTTTTTGGTTTCCATGTGTGCAGTTTACCGCTAGTAAAAGAGACCCAACAGTCGGTTTAAAAAATGAAGAAGCATTGCAAAATATTACTTAAATGAACTATATTGTCAAAAAAATATTGAATGAAATATTAAATATGCCATTGTGCTGTTTCTCAGCACAAATCAAGTGTGCCCTGCACTCAACTATCTTTCCAGCTATCCTCATCTCCTTTCCCAAGCCTTTAACAGCAGAACTGCTTTGGCTATGTGCTTCTGCACTCCTTCTTCATGTAGCTGTTTAATGTTTTACATCAATTCAGATAGCAAAATTGATGCTACATCAAGGGTAGCACTCTCAACTCCAGTGATTCGTTAGTGTAGCACAATCTCGTTAATACACACCACACCGCATCTCTGAAAGCCACACATTTGCGAAGATGGGGAATGATTCAAACATTACAATTTTTTATGTAAATGATTCAATGAGTCTGAATCAGTGTCCTGCCTCAAAAACTAAATTTGATAATTATGCACAGTATTCAGCTAGAAAATATTCACAAAAAAAATTATTCGTACTATCATAACATCAGACTGAACCCAAACATTACAAATCAGAAATAGAAAAAAAAATCAGAACAACTGAGAAAATATGGTTGGATATAAACAAAAATAAACAAGAGATACTCCTCAAAGTGGAGAAACAAAGAAAAAACTTTAAAAAAGACTTGGCCAACTTAGATGCCATTTCTAGCACTTTGCTTACAAAACCTCACATGTAGTGACATCACTGTAGTTGCTGCATTAATTCCATGCCTTCTATTTTTTTATTTTTTAAAGGCATTGGGGATTGGTGATGGATACATACACTGCTGCCCTGTTTATGTTGTGTTAGGAATCTATAAATCAGGTTGGTGGATCTATACATTAGGTTGTTGGATTGGTCCCTTGCTGCAGCTCAATAATGGAATATTGAGTAAGTGGAAGAGAACAGATTACAAGATTGAAGCCCTTACTGCAGCTTGATGTGTGTGTTGTGGGGAACTGCCAGAGAAGAAATTAAGGGCATTATTTTGGCACTGTTCTGTAAAGTTTTTCATCCATCTTGACTGCAAACCAGCACCAAAAGTGGTGGTGCACCATGAAAGGGTATAATTTCCCATGAACAGCATTACAACCAAAAAAGCCATAGCTATACAGGATGCCCATAATTAAAGTTCCAGTTTCAAAATGCTACTGAAAGAGAACCACTACTCAGAATGATGTCCAATTTGAACAGCATGTTATTGATACAGGGAATCATCATGAAATTTAAAAAAAAGACAAATAGATGGTACTGTAAGCATCAGAATGTTCACACCAACTGATGTGTGGCACAAGGCTACTGCTCAGTTTGCATCCACACCCAACATGACTTTTCTACATGAAAGATCATGTGCTGCTGGTAAAGCTCTTTTACAAGAATGGCGACTGTGCACCAGTAGCCCTGCAGACGTTCCAGACACTCAGTGGTATGAAAAAAGGCATTTGCCCAATGTTCACTAAAGGTCTGGAGAAGATGATTACAGAATTCGAAAAGACAGGCTCTTTTGAAGTGTGATGTGACAGAGAGAGGAAACCACTTGATCCAATGTCTGTCAAAGATGTGGCCACAGTATTGCAGAAGGGGTCAAGCGATGGTATGCAAACGTGCAGTGCAAAGGAAATCGCCTGAACGTTGGACATGCCTGCAAGCACAGTGCATAAAATCCTATGAAACATCCTGCATTGCTATCCATACAAAATCACCCATCTTCTGGAGTTTCTCTTGAATTTCTTGCTTGCATGGCTGTGGAAAGTAAATGGGCACAGAAAATTCTGTGGATAGACAAAGACAATTTCTATCCCCAAGGAGATGTCAGTATGCAAAATTGACGGAAAATCTGCATGCACAACTGGTACCACATCATTCTGCAAAGTTGACTTTGTGGTGCAGGTTGACACCTCATTTACCTTAAGGCTGTAATTTTAGAGGAGACAAGTCCCATGGGTCCTGTTACCTCTACCGTCACTGGTAAACGCCATGAGAGTCTTTTGTGACCAACGTCATTACAGTCTTTCAGCAGCATGGATGTGTGAGTAGGATCATTTTTATGCAAGAGGGTACGTACTCCTCTGCACATTGCACAGCCAGTGAAGTGGCTGCTACAGAGGCATTTTGGACATACTAGAATTATCAGCCATCACTTCTCTACAGCCTGGCCGTCCAGAATATGTGATCTTAATTTGTGACGTTTGACTCTGAGGTTATCTAAAAGACGATGAGTAAAGTGCTTTAATTATGAATGTGACGGAAAATTGCCAATCACAACATGAAATACTGCGATTTTTAGCAGTCACAATACTGTGTGTCCATAATTAAAGTTCCAGTTTCAAAATGGAGTGCAAAGAGAACCACTACCCAAAATGACATCGAATTTGAAAAGCTTATTATTGACATGAATGCACAGCAAAATGTCATGGAATCAAAAAAGAAGAAGAAGAAGAATTACGAAAAAAATTTACCAAATATTGGCTCTTTATGTCTTAAAGTAAATGGGGTCAGCTACAGTTGACAGAAGCCACATATTGTGCAACACATTCTGAATGTGACGTCCCAAGACTACCTGATTGTTGTGGAACATGCTGTGTCTCCATTTGAACTTGTGGCAAAAAATGGTTCACAGCATACTGAACATGTCTTGCGCCACTCTCACGACAATTAGAAACCAATGTCATTTTTATTTTTATTTGGTTTTTGTCTCCAGAACAATAAAAAACTGATGTCATTTTGCTTTTTATGCAATTTTTGGCGCCAGTACAATTATAAACCAGTTTTTCCCATATGATGTGGTATGGTCTTGATGTAGTATATGTGCTTGTCTAACTAACAGTGCCACAACTATTGACAACCAAACTTGCGCACTCATGCGCATTGGACAGTATGAATGCTGTAATGTGCAACTTAAACCACAGTTGTCGTATTGTGATTCATCTGTCAACTGTAGCTGACCCCATTTACTTTAAGACATAAAGAGCCAATATTTGGTAAATTTTTTTCGTAATTCTTCTTCTTCTTCTTTTTTGATTCCATGACATTTTGCTGTGCATTCATGTCAATAATAAGCTTTTCAAATTCGATGTCATTTTGGGTAGTGGTTCTCTTTGCACTCCATTTTGAAACTGGAACTTTAATTATGGACACACAGTATTGTGACTGCTAAAAATCGCAGTATTTCATGTTGTGATTGGCAATGTTAAACAAGCATTTTAGTAGAGTCATAGACAATCATCGCAAGACATTAGTGAGAATTCTGTAATGAATAAAAATCCTGTACCCAGATTCCAGGGGGGCCAAGTTCCCAAACTTGCTCCTCCTTGTAGACCCGTAGTCTCATAGCATCTGTTGCTGTTTCAGTGATCCACTTGGTCTATCCTGCAACTGACTGAAGGGGCAAGTAAATTACACATCCCCTTCACATTTTTTTTTCCAAGCTATATCCACCTTCAAATTTCAGTCCAGCTTTCAATTGTTGGGAGTCGGCAAAAAATTGGAAGCCTTCTGTCCAACAGAATTTTTGTCTCGGCACCTGCCATCCAACCTCTGAGATCATACAATACCATAATGAAGGAATAGCAAGAACTCCACTGTTTAATATGAGTGAAACAAGGTGGCAGCTGTGTGAACCAAGCACACTGCTATCACAAAAACCTTGGCAGTGATAGAGGATGGTGCGGTAGTAGTCATTTCTTTATGATGTTATGTTGATGTAATGAGACTGTGTCAACAGAGTGCATAGGCAGAAGATTGAAACATGAGAAGTAGGAGAACTCAGATACCTCTCCCAGTTAAATCTTAAACAATCTTTATTTCTTGATTTTTTCCAGTTTATGCAGCCCTTCTGCATTTGCATCCTCGACAGGGGCCTGTCTTCCCATGCCTTCAATACAACTCTAGCCTTTACATGAGACAAGAATGTTTGAGTTTTGTAAGAGGTCTTTAAAGAAGTAGCTTTATGCATTACTCTTCTCACAGCAAATGGGTCCATTTAGTACCAGTCTACCTACAGTCCTATGTTTTGTTTTACGTGTACTTACGGTGAAGTAGTTATTGTTTCTTCACAGCGACTGAATACCACAGAGAACCCCTTCCATCTTGAATGTCCTATAAGGTAAATACTTGTCCAGTGCATGAATAACTATTGTTCCAAACTTGAGCTACACTTTCTCTACATACTCAATTCCAGAGCGAAAGATTTTGAATTTTTCCTTGAGATATGACACTACTGCCTCTTTATCTAGTTTACTGAGCAAGTCAATTTTGTACTTGTTTTAGATGCCCTTATACTTTGGTAAACGTTATTTGCTACAAGTGCCCCATTGTCATTGGTACCAGTTTCAATTTGGATACCCCAAAGAGGTCAGGTGTATTTGTTATCAGTTTATCTAATATATTTATGTCATGAGTGGGTTTCTGATCTATCTCTTCTAGGTAGTCTGTAGTGAAAGCACTTAAAATTGTTTCATAGAATGTTTTGTCATGCCCACCCCTTACATAACTGTAATTATCTCAACTGTCTGTTGGATGTTTACAGTTTTTTGCAATGAGGATAGTTCATTAGGAACATAAGTACTAGCAAGCTGAGGTTTCCTTTAAAATTTTTGGTGAATCTGGTGTTTGACAGGATGACTCAGTTGTAACTTAATGCCCACCCTTAATATCAAATCTTGCCTGCTTCAGTGATTACACTCCTTCTATTTCCCATTCATCATCATCATCATCATCATCATCATCATCATCAGTGTTTTGCCAAAAGGCAGGTTTTCACATGGTAGTTCTCCAGGCTGTCTGGTTTTCTGCCATCCTCTTCAGGGCTGCATAATTTCCTCTTCCCTTTATGTTGTCTATCATCTTGTATCTCCTTCTTCCTCTCAGTTTTCTCCCACAAACCAATCCAATCCGCTAGCAAGCACTCCCTTCTCAATGAATGTCCTAACCAGTTCTTTTTCCTTTCTCTTACAACCTTCAGCAGACATCTTCTCTCTCAACCCTTTCCAGTACTCTTTCATTACTCACTCTTTCCATCTAGCTTATTCTCTCCATTCTCCTCCATATCCACATCTCAAATGCTTTTAACCTTTTTTCATCGTCTCGTCTAAGCGTCCATGTTTCTGCCCCATATAGTGCCACACTTCAGACAAAAAATTTGCCAAGCCTTTTCCTTAGTCCTTTATCTAATTTGGCACATAAGAGTCTCCTCTTTCTGTTGAATGCTTCCTACGCTATGGAAATTCGAGTTTTCACCTCCTGTTGACATCTCAAGTCTTCAGTTATTGTGCTTCCAAGATATTTAAATGCACTTACTTGGCTAATGGTAGATTGTCCTATTTTAATAGTGGACAGTCTGCATCTTGTACTGATGACCATTCTCTTTATTTTTGCTGTGTTTATTTGCATCCCATATTCCACACAAGCTTCATTCAGATCTTTCAGCATGTTATTCACTGTCCACTCACTTTCTGCCACTAATACCATGCCATCAGCAAATCTTATACATTCTATTCTCTTTCCACCAATACATATTCCTCTTTCCCCATCTAAGCCTTTTCTAATAATCTCTTCGAGGTATACGTTAAACAACAATGGGGAAAGGCAACAACCTTGTCTAACGCCTTGTCCAATGCTGCTTCCTTCTGACATTTCATTTCCTATCCTTATCCTTACTTTCTGGTGTAAATATAATTCTGTATCAGTTGTCTCTCTTTCCAATCTACTCCTTTCCTCTTCAAAATATCCATCAGCTTGTTCCACTGAACACTGTCAAAAGCCAGAAATCTATATAAACAGCAAAGATTTCTCTACCTTTTTCCATATATCTTTCCCCTATAGTTCTTAACAGGCCAATAGCATCTCTTGTTCCTTTTCCTCTTCTAAATCCGAACTGCTCCTCTGCAATCCCTCTATCCAACTTGGCAAATAGCCTTCTATTCAACACTCTCAGCAAGACTTTAGCTGCATGAGAAATTAGACTGATGGTCCGGTGCGCTTCACATTTTTTAGTGTTTCTCTTTTTCTCTGTTGGTATCATAACTGTAGCAAGGAAGTCCTTAGGCCATTCCCCTTTGTCATATATCTCGTTACAGAGGTAGACTATTTCTTTTCTTGCCTTTTTTCCCAGACTCTTCAACAGCTCTGCTGGCAAATCATTAATTCCACATGCCTTCGTATTCTTCACTTCCTTCAGCGCCTTTTCTACTTCTGCTTCCAAGATGGCGAATCTCTTTCCATCTTCCGGTACATATTGCTCCCCTTCAACCTTACTTTCGCTTTGCATTTCATCTCCCTTATACAGACATTCAATATATTCTTGACATCTGTTCAAAACCTCCTGTGGTTTTTCTGCTAGAGTACCATCCGCTCTTTCTATTTCCAGGTTATTCCTCTTTCTTTTACATTCAAAAAATATCTCACTAGCCAATCTATACATCATTTCATACTTTCCCTCTTTTTCCATTTTCTCTATTTTGTTGCATTTCTGTTTCATCTATTTTTCCCTTGCTTCTTCAGATTCTTTTCTTAATTCATTAATCAGTTTCCTGTACCTCTGTTTGCCTTCTTCAGTTCCTACACTTTTCCACTTTCTCTGCTCTTCCATCTACTTCAACATGTTTTCTGTTATCCATTCTTTCCTGGTGCTTTGGGATACTCTAATTCCTAGTACTTCTTTGGCAGAGTCCATGAGTTCTTCCCTCATTTTTATCCATTTATCATTAACACTTTCATCAACACTACCTCTTTGCCATTTTCCATAAATCTGTTCTTCAAATCTGATGCCTTTCCTACCTCTTTGAGTCTTTCTATGTTTAGTCTTTCCTTTGCTTTACCTCTCCAGACTTTTTTCAACTTCACTTGTAGTTCTCCCATTACTAGGTTGTGGTCTGAATTTATATCCGCTCCTGGATAAGCTTTAGCATTCTTCAAACAGTTCCTAAACCTTTTTTGTATCAAGATGTAATCCAACTGATATCTTTCCATATTCAAATTTGATATCCATGTGTAACATCTCCTTTTGTGATGTTCAAATAATGTGTTACCCACTGCTAATGAATTTTCTTTACAGAAACTAATTAGTCATTCACCTCTCTCATTTCTTATTCTTAATCTAAATTTCCCTACTGCATCTTAATCTCTTCCTTCACCCACCACTGCATTCCAGTCCCCCATGATGATAACGCCGGCATTTCTATTTTCTTTCTCAATGAGTTCTTGTATTTTCTCATAATATTCTTCCCCTTGTTCGTCTGTATGCTGGCTGGTTGGCATATATACCTGTATTAACACCAAATCTTTTGAACTACCCTTCAGTCGTATCATCATTAGTCTTCCGTCAATATATTGTAGCTTCATTACCTTATTTTTCAACTTTTGCCCTATCGATATTCCTACTCCGTTTTCACCACTCTTGATTTCCCCTGAGTAAAACAGCTTATAATTTCCACTTTCTATCTCCCCATTCTCTCCCCATCTCATTTCACACAAACCGAGGATATCAATATGTTCCTTTTCATCTCCTGTTTTGCATTCTCTAGCTTTCCTGCTTGCAGTAGTGTCCTCACATTCCACATTCCAATCATTTCCTTTCCTCCCTTAACTGTCCCTTTCTTCCTTTCAAATATGTCTACTCTCAATGTGTTCCCCTCCCGGAGATCCGAATGAGAGGAAGTTTTAACTCCGGAATCTTTCACATGGAGAGACATACCATGTACTGCTTGGGTATGTAATGTGGTAGTTTCCCATTACTTTCCACATAGGCAGTACGATGCCCAGCCTAAAGTCAGCCGCTCACCATGAGTCAGACGCTGTCTGTAGCTGTCCCTCTGGGGTTCAGTTGCTACTTGTACTCATTTTGTACCCAAAGAGAAAAGGTGCCTCTTCTGCCAGCTCCGCTGTACTGAAGTCAGTCTTCTCTGCCTTTGCTGCCATTGAGGTCTTCACTGTATCCCTGGCAAGGGGCCCTCACTAGGTACTATCACCCGGGCCAGGTAAACCAAGGTTTTTTAACGAGATGTTACTCCTCCCCCTACTCCTTTCTCAGCCGGACTTGGGACCGGCTATGGCTGGGTTCATTTCCCATTAGTGTAGTCTTTCGATATACAATTAAATACACTCCAAAAATGTCACTGCTGTCAATTTAGAGTTTCAGGCAGCTTTTGTACCTTGTACTGGTTATCGTGTAGTGAAAACAGGAGCTGTATGACAATATGAGGAACAGTCATATCCCAGTATTATAGAATTTCATTATAGATAATAATGCTTAAGTGTTATGGATTGTCATAAAACAAGCTAAACCAATGCTATAAACTGAAACAGTAGGGATGTCTAAGAACATAAGTAAAACTAGGTGTCGGCTGAGGAAAAAAGGCAGAAGGTGGGTGCCCAAGGTAACACACCACTTGTGTTGAAAAGTGAAATGCCAGGGATCCACCAGAGAAGTCCAACATATTAAACAGACATTCTCTGTCATTAACTGGCAAGGGAAATCAAAATATTATAGTCACAGGTATGTATGCAGAACATTTTAAAGCTTGTGTTCTCATGAAATTATTTCACAAGCAAAGATGGCATTGTATGCATTATAAAATAAATAAATAACAAAGACAGTGGTCATGTGTGTGAGTTTTGCTTGTGTGAATGTATGTGTGTGTGTTTTTTCTACTTCAGAGAAAGTCCTTTTGGTTGAAAGCTAAAATGTATAGCAGTCTTTTCATTGTGTGTGTCTGCAACTCAACGTCTCTTTTATATTGTTGTTAAAGACTCACATAGGTATGATTAAATCAAGTCATGTTACAATGATCAGTGCACCATTCATTTATGCTGTAGTCAGCGATCTATATACTGAGTCTTTCAGGTGCAGTCAGTTTCCACGTAGATTACAATATCCATTTGTGAAACTGTATAATAATAATAATAATAATAATAATAGTAATAATAATAATAAATAAGAATAGGCCTCCGGTATGTTCTGCCAGTCGTAAAAGGCGACGAAAAGAACAAACCACTAATAGGGCTAACCCCCCTTTTAGTGTGATGAGTTGGTTCAGGACAGAACTAAAGAAGCCTCGGACAAGCGCCGTCATGGTCGGGGACGACGCTTGAACCCTATGCCCGCCCACAATGGTAACGACACTGCTAGCCAACTGGAAAATGATTTAAATCCAAATAGAGGTGTTTTGCAGGATATGCTTCCTGCAACCACCCTAGAAGGAAAACAAAGGCAGAGGATGAGATGGTCAGATGAAGTTAATCGACACCTCATGTTCTGTTATTACCAAGCAACAAACCTAGGAACCAACACAACTGGATACAGATCACAAGTATACACAACATTTATTACCAGATACCCAGAATTAAAATTTTTAACAGAACAACGACTAGCTGATCAGATCCGTGTAATAATCAAAAATAACAGGATACCCCAGTCAGAATTAGAAAACATCAAGCAACAAGTACAACAAATACTGGAACAAAATAATGTGCAATCAGAAGAAGAAGAAGAAAATACAGTAATGGACTCAAACATCCCAGAGCAAACAAACAAAGAACAACACGCATCAATTAAACAATCAGAGGAAAACGAAATCTTACGACAGCCACCAGAACAAGCACAAATAGAACACGAAGTGACACACATGTTAGATATAGAAGAAAAATTTCAGCTGACATATATAGAATACAAAGACACAAATACAGACATTAGACCATTCTTGCATAGACTGCCAAGTAACCCACAAGTCGAAACAATAATAAAAACTATCAACACAATCATACACAACAAAATAAATGAAAACACAACTATGGAAGAGTTACAACTACTGGTTTATATAGGAGCACTCACTACACTAAATACACACACTAGGCAGAGATCAGAACCAACCAACACACAGAAGAAACCCACAAAACCAGCATGGCAACACAGGCTACAGATCAGAATAGAAAAACTGAGAAAGGACATCGGACAGCTAACACAATTTATAAGAAATGAAATGTCAGAAAAAAAACGAAAAAGGTTAGGTAAAATCTCACAACAAGAAGCGATAGAGCAATTAGATGAGAAGAAGCAGAAATTACAAGCATTGGCCAAACGACTTAGAAGATACAAAAAAAGTGAAAATAGAAGGAAACAAAACCAAACATTCAACGCAAACCAAAAGAAATTTTACCACACAATAGATAACACACACATTAAAATAGACAATCCACCAAACATAACAGACATGGAACACTTCTGGAGCAACATATGCTCAAACCCGGTACAACATAACAGGCATGCACGGTAGATACAAGCAGAAACAGATACGTACAAGATGATACCACAAATGCCTGAAGTGATAATTTTGCAACATGAAGTCACCCAAGCTACTAATTCTACTCACAATTGGAAAGCCCCTGGAAAAGATAAAATAGCAAATTTCTGGCTAAAGAAGTTCACCTCAACACATTCATATCTAACTAAATTATTTAACAGTTACATTGCAGACCCATACACATTCCCTGATACACTTACACAAGGAATAACTTATCTGAAACCTAAAGATCAAGCAGACACAGCAAACCCAGCTAAATATCGCCCCATAACATGCCTACCAACAATATACAAAATATTAACTTCAGTCATTACACAGAAATTAATGACACATACAATACAGAACAAAATTATAAATGAAGAACAAAAAGCCTGTTACAAAGGAGCACGAGGATGTAAAGAGCAACTGATAATAGATGCAGAGGTGACATATCAAGCTAAAACTAAACAAAGGTCGCTACGCTACGCATACATTGATTACCAAAAAGCTTTTGATAGTGTTACTACAAATATTGGAAATATACAAAGTAGATCCTAAATTGATACAGTTCCTAAACATAGTAATGAAAAATTGGAAAACCACACTTAATATCCAAACAAATTCAAATAATATCACATCACAGCCAATTCAGATTAAGCGTGGAATATACCAAGGAGATTCATTAAGTCCTTTCTGGTTCTGCCTTGCTCTGAACCCACTATCCAACATGTTAAATAATACAAATTATGGATACAATATCACTGGAACATACCCACACAAAATCACACATTTGCTATACATGGATGATCTAAAACTACTGGCAGCAACAAATCAACAACTCAACCAATTACTAAAGATAACAGAAGTATTCAGCAATGATATAAATATGGCTTTTGGAACAGACAAATGTAAGAAAAATAGCATAGTCAAGGGAAAACACACTAAACAAGAAGATTACATATTGGATAACCACAGTGACTGCATAGAAGCGATGGAAAAAACAGATGCCTATAAATATCTAGGATACAGACAAAAAATAGGAATAGATAATACAAATATTAATGAACAACTAAAAGAAAAATATAGACAAAGACTAACAAAAATCCTGAAAACAGAATTGACAGCAAGAAACAAGACAAAAGCAATAAATACCTATGCTATACCAATATTGACCTACTCATTTGGAGTAGTGAAATGGAGTAACACAGACCTAGAAGCACTCAATACACTTACACGATCACAATGCCACAAATATAGAATACATCACATACATTCAGCAACTGAAAGATTCACATTAAGCAGAAAGGAAGGAGGAAGGGGATTTATCGACGTAAAAAACCTACATTATGGACAGGTAGACAATTTAAGAAAATTCTTTATAGAACGAGCAGAAATCAGCAAAATACACCAAGCAATCACTCATATAAATACATCTGCTACACCACTGCAATTTCATAACCACTTCTACAACCCTTTAGATCACATAACACCAACAGATACGAAGAAAGTAAATTGGAAGGGGAAGGCACTACATGGCAAGCACCCGTATCATCTAACACAGCCACACATCGATCAAGACGCATCCAACACATGGCTAAGAAAAGGCAATATATACAGTGAGACAAAAGGATTCATGATTGCAATACAGGATCAAACAATAAACACCAGGTATTACAGCAAGCATATTATTAAAGATCCCAATACCACAGCAGATAAATGCAGACTTTGCAAACAACAAATAGAAACAGTAGATCACATCACAAGCGGATGTACAAAACTAGCAAATACAGAATACCCCAGAAGACATGACAATGTTGCAAAAATAATTCATCAACAGCTTGCCTTACAACATAAACTAATAAAACAACACGTTCCCACATACAAGTATGCACCACAAAATGTACTGGAGAATGATGAATACAAATTATACTGGAACAGAACCATTATAACAGATAAAACACAACCACATAACAAACCTGACATCATACTCACCAATAAAAAGAAGAAATTAACACAACTAGTCGAAATATCCATACCCAATACAACAAATATACAAAAGAAAACAGGAGAAAAAATTTAAAAATACATCCAACTGGCTGAGGAAGTCAAAGACATGTGGCATCCGGATAAAGTTGACATCATACCAATTATATTATCAACTACAGTAGTCTTACCACACAATATCCACCAGTACATCAACGCAATACAGCTACATCCAAACATATATATATACAACTACAGAAATCCGTAATTATTGATACATGTTCAATTACCCGAAAGTTCCTAAACGCAATGTAACATATACCGTACAGTTAAAAGGAAGTCACGCTTGATCGAGGTCCGCATCACTTTCATTTCAAACCAGACCCAAGGTCTGAGAAAGGAAAGAAATAATAATAATAATAATAATAATCATCATCATCAGCAGCAGCAGCAGCAGCAGCAGCAGCAGCAGCATCTCCCCAGCGGGTCTGGGGGTTAGAATAGGCTGAGGTATTCCTGCCTATCCTAAGAGGTGACTAAAAGGAGTCTCACATGTTTCAGATTTTATGTGATGGTCCCCTGTAGTGTTTGACTTCCATATTTCAAAATTTTCCCAGAGAGCAAGCCAATTGGGGAAGAGCACCTTACATAGTGCATCATGCCCATTGTGTGCTGAGACCTTTCGCTTCCTACGACAAAGTGGATCTGCACTTCCTCTCATTTTCCAGCTGTTGTGCAAGGTCACCCTCCATCCACTGTGCAGTATAGTTTTTTTGCGTTGACAATGGTAATGGACTTGTTTGCACCTGATATCCAGCATGTTAGCCAGTCCATGGTGGTGGGGCTGCTATGTACCCTGTTGGTTGTAGCCCCCTGACCACACAGGGATCACTCTGCTGATGCCTGTGTCATTACATCCCCACGTATGCTCATCCCCCTGGGGCATTGGGACTCCCAGCAATGGCCATCCTGCAAGGTGGCCTTTGCTGTGGCTGGGTGGTGCCCGTACGGAGTGCCCCTGGTCGGAGTGGGCGGCATCACGGTGGGCGGCATCACGGCGGATGACACGCAATGAAGCGTAGTACATCATCTCTTGCTGGTGGTCAAACACCAGCAGTCTCTAAGTGTTCGTGGGCTCAATTGAATGCACAGAAGTATGACCCCAAATCGTTCCCCTCCCTGGCCACAACATGAGAGGAACATCAGGCTAAGGATGGCAGCGGCTCTTATTCGCCCCGGTACCTTGTATGTCCGAGAGCTGATGGGGAATATTTCATGATGATGAAGCCTCAGTTTTTTGTTGAGCATCTAGAGGACAAGTTTGGGGAGGTGGAATGAGATCTGGGTCAGTCTTGATCAAAACAGCATCCTCTGCCCAGTCATGGGTATTACTTGTGACAAGCTGGGGGATGGTTCTGTACCTATCACACCCCATAAGAGCTTAAGTATGGTCCAGGGTATCATATTTCACAGAGACCTTCTTTAGCAGTCTGATGGTGAGCTGCGCACGAATTTAGAACAGTGAGGTGTACATTTCATTTGGCGTGTCCACCGAGATCCGAGGGATAATCACCGGTGCCTTCCTTCCAGTGTGATACATTCCCCGAGAAGGTCAAGGTGATGGTCTACCACTGTGATGTAAGGCCATATATCCCTCCCACAATTTGGTGCTTTAAATGCTGGAAATTCGGCCATATGTCTTCCCACTGTACTTCCAGTGTCACATGTCGAGATTGTGGATGCCCATCACATCCCAATGCTCAATGTGCTGTGCCTCCCGTCTGTGTCAACTGCGGAGAGCACCATTTGCCTTGCTCACCAGACTGCAGGATTCTCCAAAAAGAAAGGAAAATCATGGAGTACAAGACCCTGGACCAACTGACCCACACTGAGGCTAAGAGGAAATTTGAACGCCTACATCCTGTATGCATGACATTGTCTTACACTGCCGCTACATTAATGCTAGCCCCATCAGCTCTGCTAACCCCAGTCACCTCTCAGAGCCAGAAGGCTACACCTGCCCCCCCCCCCCCCTTGATGGTGGGGGGCACTTCCCTTTCTGTTGCTCCTGCATCACCTACTTCAGGAGCAACCCCCCCCCCCCCCCCCCCAACTTTCCCAGTCTCACGATGATGTCATACTCCTTTATACCTGCTTTCTGCATTGACCTCCAGGAAACCTGGTTCACGGCAATGCGGACCCTTGCCCTCTGCAGCTATAAGGGATATTACAGCAACTGTCAGGTGAAATTTGCGTTGATGTCCTAAACTCAGTCTGCAGTGAAACTGTGCCCCTTCAAACCCGTCTTGAAGCTGTGGCTGTCAGAATAAGTATGACACAGGAAATAACTGTCTGCAACGTATATCTTCCTCCAGATGGCGCAGGCCCCCTGAATGCATTAGCTACACTGACTGATCAACTCCCTAAACCTTTCCTACATTTTGGAGATTTTAACACTCATAATCACTTGTGGAGCAGTACCATGCTTATTGGCCATGGCAGAGATGTTGAAACTTTACTGTCTCAGTTCAACCTCTACCTCTTAAATACTGGGGCCGCCCACATTTCAGTGTGGCTCATGGTAGGTACTCAGCCATTGATTTATCAATTTTCAGGCCAGGACTTCTCCCCCCTATCCTCTGGAGAACATGTGATGACCTGTGTGGTAGTGACCACTTCCCCATCTTCCTGTCAATGCCCCGACGTCAGGCCCATGGATGTCTGCCCAGATGGGCTTTAAACAAGGTGGACTGGGAAACTTTCACCTCTGCTGTCACCGTTGAATCTCCCCCACATGGTAACATTGATGTGATGGTTGAGCAGGTGACTACAACAATCATTTCTGCAGCAGAAAATGCGATCCCTCACTCTTTAGGGTGTCCTCGGCGAAAGGCAGTCTCTTGGTGGTCACCTGAAGTCGCTGAAGCAATTAAGGAGTGTCGGCGAGCTCTACAGTGGCATAAGGGTACCCTTCCCTGGAACGCCTCATAGCCTTTTAATGGCTGCGTGCCCGCGTTTGCCAACTTATCAAACGACAGAAGCAGGAGTGTTGGGAGAGATATGTCTCAACCATTGGGTGCCATACGTCACCTTCCCAAGTCTGGCCAAAGATCAAATGTGTTTTCAGGTACCAGACCCCAACAGGTGTTCCTGGTGTCCACATAAATGGCATGTTATCTACCGACGCAAACACAATTGCCAAGCACTTTGCTGAGCACTATGCTCGAGCCTCTGTATCAGAGAGTTACCCCCCCGCCGCCCAGCCTTCTGCAATCTCAAACAGCAGCTGGAAGGGAAGTCCTCTCGTTCACTTCATGCCACAGTGAATTGTATAATGCCCCATTTACAGAGTGGGAGCTCCTCAGTGCCCTTGCACATTGCCCTGACACTGCTCCTGGACCAGATCAGATCCAGAGTCAGATGATTAAACATCTCTCATCTGACTACAAGTGACATCTCCTTGTCATCTTCAACCGCATCTGGTAGGATGGCATCTTTCCCTCGCATTCGCGGGAGGGCACAATCATTCCGGTGCTCAAACCTGGTAAAAGCCTTCTTGATGTGGATAGCTATCAGCCCATCAGCCTCACTAACATTTTTTGCAAGCTGCTGGAACATATGGTGTGTCGGCGGTTGGGTTGGGTCCTGGAGTCAAGTGGCCTACTGGCTCCATGTTAGGGTGGCTTCTGCCAGGGTCGCTCTACCACTGATAATCTTGTATCCATCAAGTCTGCCATCCAAATAGCATTTTCCAGATGCCAACACCTGGTTGCCATCGTTTTTGATTTACGAAAAGACATGACCTGGAGCCCTTGTTCAATGCCACCTTGACTATGGGAGTCTGGTTTATGATTTGGCGGCACCCTCAGCATTGCATTTACTTGACCCAGTGCACCACTGTGGCATTTGCCTAGCGACAGGAGCTTTTACGATGAGTCCAGTGACCAGCGTCCTGGTGGAGGCTGGAGCCCTCCATTGCAGGTTAGGCGTGCACAACTGCTGGCCAGTTACGTTATGTGAAATATCGTCTCCTTTTCCCACTTACGGCGGTTCATCTCCCACATTGGCAGCCCAGGTCAGGGCTTCCAATTGCAGTTCAAGTCGTCCGGTCCCTTGTTTCCAAACTGGAGTCCTTGCCTTTACCACCTGTACTTCAGGTCCATTCACTTACACCTCCATGGTGTACACCTAGGCTGCAGCTTCGCCTGGACCTTTCACATGGCCCTAAGGGCTCAGTTAACTCCGCATCTCTCTGCTGGCTGCCACTTCCTCTCGATTCTTCACATATACCGAGGCCATGAAGTAGTTTACACCAATGACTTGATGGCTGATGATCACATCGGCTTCGTGTATGTTTGTGGAGGGCATATTGAACAGCATTCCTTGCCTGATGGCTGCAGTGTTTTCACTGCCAAGCTGGTGGCTATATCTTGAGCACATCCGTTCATGCCCTGGGGAGTTGTTTCTTCTGTGTACTGACCCCTTGAGCAACCTACAAGCTATCTACCAGTGCTACACTTGTCATCCTTTGGTGGTAACCATCTAGGAGTCCATGTATGTCCTGGAATGGCCTGATCGTTCTGTCATGTTTGTGTGGTCCACACAAACACCACAAAACAACCGGAAACTGAGTATGGACATCGGCTTCTCTGCAACTGACCCGCATTCGGTACTATGCCGCAAGGTTTTACGGCTTTGGGAGACAGAATGGCATAACCTCAGTACACACAACAAATTGCGTGTCATGGAGGAGACTACGAATGTGTGGAAGACCTCCACACGGGCCTCTTGCAGGGACTCTGTGGTTCTCTGTTGGCTCTGCATTGGCCAAGCTTGGGTGACACATGGCTACCTCCACACCGTAATGACTCGCCTCAGTGTCGGTGCAGTGCCTGGCTGAAGGTGGCCCATATCTTGGTGAGGTGTCCTACTTTGGCTGTCCTGCCTTCAGTTTCTGGACTCGTTGCCATTAATTTTAGCTGACAAAGCCTCATCGTCTAATTTAGTTTTACGTTTTATACATGACAGTGGGTTTTATCATTCTATACAAGTAATAGCGCATGTCCTTTGTCAGTTTGTGTTCTCTACTCTAATGCTTTTAGGTTGGATGTTTTAATGTGTCATTGAGTAGCTAGCTTTTCCTTTTATTTTTGTGGTCAGCCATCCATGGTCTTGTGCTCTCTTGTTTTTATCCCTTGTACCTGTTTCTTTCTGCTCTCTGTGGTTTTCTTTTTCTGTTTTGTCCATAGTAGTGTTGGTTGTCATTCTTCTGGTTCTTCCTTTCTCCTCCTATTCTGCTGCACATCTCCCCCTTGTGCACTTCTTTTACTGGGATCAAGGGACCAGTGACCTCACAGTTTGGTTAAACTAACCAATAATAACAGTAATCTTGTATGGCTGATGGTCCAGTGCTCAGCTGGATGTCATTTTACTGACTTGCATTTCCCAAAATTACTCTACTGCTGAGGAACACAGATTTGCAGATTAACGTGGACTCCCAACCATGTGTTATCCATGGTGAATTTTCACTTGACTGACAGGATAAGCATAAGTTAAAGGTAGACTGAAATATTGTGTGGTCCAACCAGGATTCGCTCCAGTGAGGTTTCAGTTTCTAGGCATATACTTTACTACCAGACTGGCAAGTGTAAAAGGACAAAGATGCAGTGTACAGAATTACAGGCAAATTTGCTTCCTGCCAGAGTCTTCAGAGGGTCTTTAGAAGGCAAAGTATAATAAATGTAATACAAGAATGTTGTGAGATTTGCAGTTTGGCTTTCGTGAAGGAACATCAACAGAAAATGTAACTCATTCTTTTACAAGTGTTGGGCAAAAAGAGAGAAACACTATGAGAAATGCATGCTTGAACTTAAATGCACATGCCAGCCCAGTTTGCAGGTGGGCCGTGTATTTCACCAGGAAATGTCCACAATATGTTGCAAGTGTTCTTGTACATGTGAGTGCATTATGCTGGAGCTAAGTGAATTCGAATTGGCAGATTGTTGATGGTAATATGGTGCACGCTTGCATAACAAGTGTTTGGTGTTTCAAGAGGCACTGTATTGATTATTTATATAAGTCACAACACAGATGAAAGTGTGTGTTGAGTGATCATCATGGAGGGTCATTGAATAGGATTGTGGTGAAAAATAAGAAAATAACAGCTTCAAAATTCATTGCAGAACTGAATGTTGCACTTATGAACCCTGTCAGCACCAAAACACAAAGCGAGCTATATAAGCTGGGAATTTCAGGGTGAGCTGAAATTCCAAAACCACTCATCAGTGATGCAAATTCCCTAAACAGGAGGACATGGTGCCAAAGCCATAGAACCTAGACTATGGAGCAATGAAAGAATGTCATTTGATCAGATGAGTCTTGCTGAGATGTAGCAATGGAATGATGCTGGGATTTACAGGCATATGTAATGACATTCCAATGAACAAAGTTTCATGCCTTTATTACACACAAATTTTTATACAAAAATTCTTTAAAAAGGTGAACCCCCAATTAGCCTCACAAGAGAATCAATAAAACTATTTTATCACAGAATGTTTTTTTAATACAACTTCTAAGATCAAAGAACAGGGAAAATTTTAATTTAAAATTTTTATTCTCCTTTTACCTTTAAGAAACAATTAATATTAATACAGCACCTAATGAAACAGCATGACATAAGCATATTTGGAATTAACCAAAACACCTTTCAAATTGTGTGCTGGGTTCATCTTCCTGTATTTAGAATAAACAATTTTAAAAGGGCCCACAGATAATCTGTACATAAAAAATGAATCCCATCAACTAACATGACATACAGAAATCACAAAGATTACACTAGCAACTAAAAAGAAAAAAATTAAATTTACACACTGTGTTCGTTGTCCAACATTTCAGAATAAATAATATTACAATGACCACAGGTAATTCTTACATAATAGACAAGTACATTACTACATTGAATTGAATTGTTACCTCACATGTTAACTTTACCCATATACAGCCCTCCTTCCAAATGTGAATGACACCTTTTTCAACAATAATCAAATGAATAACAGGATACACAGTACTCAACTGAATAGCACACAATGTAATAAATATGATTCTTGTCAAGCCAAGTACACCCATTCAAAACTACATGGGCTCAATACAATAACTATGATGCACACTGACAACATACTTCACTACAACCAACTAACTTATTCAGTTGTCTGAGCTGTTAATATGGCTTTACAAGCTGTATGGCCAATCGAATCCACATAGACTAAATGGTTGCAAATAGACATCTTGACCAACATAATCATTTTATTTTATGTGGCTGTTTAACATTGCTCAGAGTTCACAATTCAGCAAATGGAAGTATGCAACAGTTCCAGTGGGCCCCTCCGTAAAACTCTTCATGCCGACTCGATAAAACAGCAGCTTGGATCCTCCAGCTGACTGACCATGTGCCCTGACTAGGGCAGCGGAACAACAGGGCAAAGTCTGCAGCCACCCTTTATCAGCCCTCTCTGTTGCAGTGAGAAGTTTACACCCTCCACCTCCAGAAGGTACTACTAGCAGCACGGGCACGACCTATCCTGGAGTGCATCCTGGAATATCCTCTCAATCATTGTGACTGCCGGAGGTGTCACTTGGCAGAAATTTGAAGTGGCAGCTGTTGGCACCAGCATCGAACCATCACACTTCTTTCCCCCTTAGCCACACATCCACGGGCTGCAAAATACTGAAACTCGTACACTGGCATTAGTCACATTGCCATGGCACTGCAATGTCATGCTACAATCAAGGCACTTCAAAGTCATTTCACAAGCAAGGAATAAGATGAAACAATTTATTAAAACAACTTCACAGTGGGTATGACAGTAAACAAACTAGTTGTTACTGGGAGCACCACCATCTTGAAAAGGTATAGTTTGAGAAATATGGATCCTAAAAATTCACTTGGTCTGTGGGTTTTTAACAAGCAAGGTGTTACAAAGTGAAGGATCTGGACAGGGGCCACAAATCTTGGCAAGAGTTTCCCCCTCTCCCTACCTGTCCCCTGACTCACTGCCACAAAATTTTAACCCAAACCTTGTCAGCCAGCCTCAATAAGATCGGCTGTCTCTCCCAGCTTTATAGCAGTGCTCTAACCTCTCAAGTGCTACCTTAAGATTTCTCTTGGCACGCTTCCAGTTCACCTGTATTTGCGCAGCATCATCTTTCTCCAGCAGTAGGTCATCCAATGCCCAAAAATTAGAAAAGGAAGAATTGGGCTTAAATGCCAACATTTGGACCATTGGAGTTTGCTTGTGAGCCTCACATACGGCTGCACTAAAAACATACCCCAGCTAGGGCAGTGAGCTGTCCCAACAGGTATGGTCCTCATGATGGAAGGCGATAAGGGCTGCCAGCAAATTTCCATTTACTCTCTCAGCAAATGAGGCATTAGGGTAGTACACCATTGCAATAATGTGACTAATTCCAGCCTCAAAACATGGACTGCAGAAGGCTGCTGAAGTGAAGGTAGGAGCATCATCCATAACTAATATGCTACAGTACATGACACAAAGGTCCCAAATATTGAAGGAATCTGATGGCAATCTGGGATGTCATACCATGCATCTGGATTAACCAACAAAAATGCAAAAATGTGTCAACACATACAAGCAAGTAGCATTTCCCATCTCGAGATCACAGGAATCATCCCACATAGTCTACATACTGTAAGTCCTCTCCATAGGCTGATTCGCTACATCAGATGCCAGGAACACTTGGTGAGTACTCAATGCCGGTTTGCTAATGGCACTCATCTTACAACTTGCTGCCATGGTCCTTATCCATAGACTTCCATATAAAATGCTCCCTAACCTTCATTCTGGTCTTGAAAACAGCCAGATGACCTACTACTAGACTTTTGTGAAAGTACATAAAAACTATAGGTACCAAATCCTTGGGCAAGACAATTTTGTGTCCAATCTCTCATACCAAGCGCCACAGAATGTCCCCTTTCAGACAATATGGCTTAATCAATTTGCCTTTTTATAATTCTGTCCTTCAACTCTGACAACTCTAGCTCAGTATCCTGTTGTCTGCTAATGTCTTTAGAGAGAAGTGGACACCAATTTGAGATCAGAAAAATTACACGATCTAAGCTGTCCAATTCATCTGATCCACCTACTTCCTCAACCAGGAGCCAATCTTGCTCACCTCCGAAGATTTTGCTCAGACTGTCTGCAACAATATTCTCTGAGCCTTGTATGTGCCTCACTTTGAACTGAAACACTGAAATTCTCACTGCCCATCTAGTGATGTGCCTGGTACGCCTTAGTCTTGCCAACACCCAGCTAAGGGCCTGATTACCCTTTGCTAACATGAATGGTTGGTGTTCAAGATAGATTCTAAATTTTTCAAATAGAAATAACGCTGCCAGTGCCTCCAGCTCATACACGGAGTACTTGGTTTCTAGCACATGAAACATATGCAATAGCGTGGCACACCCCACCCTCCTCCTGCAAAAGGACAACTGTATTACCTGACATCAAGGCATCAGTCTGTACTATGAACTCCTTGTTAAAATCAGGCATTAACAAAACCAGACCGCTCACCAAAGCAGCTTTGAACACCTAAAATGTGGCTTCTTGGGATGAACCCTACTCAAATTTTCTCCCTTTCTTCCTAAGACCATTTAAGGGAGCCAGTAACTGAGCAAATTTAAGTATGAATTTTCCTACAAAAATTTAGCATCCCAATACAAAGTGCCACTCCTTTTGTATTCTTTGTTGGATGAAATGAGGAGATGGCTGCCGTGCAGCTTTGATCTACCTTGACTCCCTAGTTGAAAACTAGAGTGTTTAAAAAAAACTCCAAAATCTCTCTAATATGCTCAAATGTTCGAAATTCTCGCTAAAGATCACTCGGTCATCAAGGTAAATGATAAATACATCTAAATTTTTACCCAGAAGAAAAACATTATCTAAAATTGTGGACAAGACTGCGGCACCTGTGAAAAGCCCAAATGGCACTGTCTTGTACTCATGAAGATTCCATTTGGTAACTAAAGCTGTCACGGGTTTTGATTCTTCAGCTAATGGAACCTGATAGTAGGCCTGATTAAGGTCAGAAGCTGTAAAAATTTTGGCATTTCTAAACCAACCAAAACAGATATGCAGATCAGGTAATGGTACTGACTGCAGAACAACTTTCTTACTTAAGGCTCTATAATCCACTACTGGGCGAACCCCGTCCTGTCCCTTGAGTACCACAAATATGGGGGATTCATAGGCTGATCCAGATGTCCTAATAACTTCTGTCTCAACATTTCATATATGCACAACTTGAGCTGCTTAATACAAAGTGGAGAGAAACATTATGGAGGGTGCTGTACAGGTATGTTGTCAGTAATCTCAATCTTTCATTCTTCCCCTTTCACTACACCCAAGTGATCAGTCATCGCCAAACTCATCGCCATCGCCAAACTCATTACACAACTGGCATAATCCCCATGCCTTTTGGGAAGATAGATGACTAAAAACATAACCACCCTTAATTCCCTCCATTGTAACCACTCTACACTGGGTCTCTGTACCCTTTCCTGACCAGTGCTTATAAAACATGTAATGAAGCACTCTATCAAAGTCAAAAGAGAACTTGCCTCTCCTCCTGTCAGGAATCAGACCAACAGGCCAGATAAAGTCCGCACCCAAAATAGCACAAACTTACAAACTCTGAGCTACCTTCACTGTAATCCTTCATATGAAATTTACAATCTGGAACTTAACCGCAACTTCCCCCAACAACAGCATCTCCTAAGAATTAGCTGTCCTAGATCTCTCTCCCATACCAGTGCAACCTGGGGAAACTTACATAAGGCAGTGCACGCCAAATATCAATGTTCATTAATCAAACTCAAGGAACTGCCCAAATCCAAAAGCGCACAAACTACACAAATGGAACCTTGAAGATAGGGTGGCTATATCTTTCTACAAAATGTTGTAAGTTGAGGCGAGGCCCCCTTTCTCCTTATGTCACCTGTCAGAGATGTTCCTTGGCAGCGGACAGTTCATAGCCGAGTGCCCTTTAACCTCACACCAATAACACCGCAGATCAGACAAATGTGACTTATTCACTGACACTGTGCTCTTGGGTGGTCACCGAAGTTTTTCTCACTCACAGCTTGAGTGCTATCAGCATGGTGCACTGCCACCACCTCTGACATTAAGCTATCCACATGCCAGAAGTTCCTCGGTCTCGCTGAAAGCGACTTTAGACCTATCATTATACTGCATCCCTTCCAAGATGCTACCGATTATTTCGTGTTTCTGAAAATCTAAACACAAACTTCTGACAGCATCCCTGACCCATTTCACACACCTTTCCAATAACTCGTCATGGCCCTGCACCCCAAGGTAATTTTTCTCTATCATCTGGTGACAGGCATGTGCAGACAAATAAACTATTCAAATTTTTCATCTAAACTCTGAAAATGGAAAGGCACCATGCATCACATCCTTCAAGGTTTGCTCCAAATTGTCCTTAACCATAGGACACAGTATCTGATATACACTCCTGGAAATGGAAAAAAGAACACATTGACACCGGTGTGTCAGACCCACCATACTTGCTCCGGACACTGCGAGAGGGCTGTACAAGCAATGATCACACGCACGGCACAGCGGACACACCAGGAACCGCGGTGTTGGCCGTCGAATGGCGCTAGCTGCGCAGCATTTCTGCACCGCCGCCGTCAGTGTCAGCCAGTTTGCCGTGGCATACGGAGCTCCATCGCAGTCTTTAACACTGGTAGCATGCCGCGACAGCGTGGACGTGAACCGTATGTGCAGTTGACGGACTTTGAGCGAGGGCGTATAGTGGGCATGCGGGAGGCCGGGTGGACGTACCGCCGAATTGCTCAACACGTGGGGCGTGAGGTCTCCACAGTACATCTATGTTGTCGCCAGTGGTCGGCGGAAGGTGCACGTGCCCATCGACCTGGGACCGGACCGCAGCGACGCACGGATGCACGCCAAGACCGTAGGATCCTACGCAGTGCCGTAGGGGACCGCACCGCCACTTCCCAGCAAATTAGGGACACTGTTGCTCCTTGGGTATCGGCGAGGACCATTCGCAACCGTCTCCATGAAGCTGGGCTATGGTCCCGCACACCGTTAGGCCGTCTTCCGCTCACGCCCCAACATCGTGCAGCCCGCCTCCAGTGGTGTCGCGACAGGCGTGAATGGAGGGACGAATGGAGACGTGTCGTCTTCAGCGATGAGAGTCGCTTCTGCCTTGGTGCCAATGATGGTCGTATGCGTGTTTGGCGCCGTGCAGGTGAGCGCCACAATCAGGACTGCATACGACCGAGGCACACAGGGCCAACACCCGGCATCATGGTGTGGGGAGCGATCTCCTACACTGGCCGTACACCACTGGTGATCGTCGAGGGGACACTGAATAGTGCACGGTACATCCAAACCGTCATCGAACCCATCGTTCTACCATTCCTAGACCGGCAAGGGAACTTGCTGTTCCAACAGGACAATGCACGTCCGCATGTATCCCGTGCCACCCAACGTGCTCTAGAAGGTGTAAGTCAACTACCCTGGCCAGCAAGATCTCCGGATCTGTCCCCCATTGAGCATGTTTGGGACTGGATGAAGCGTCGTCTCACGCGGTCTGCACGTCCAGCACGAACGCTGGTCCAACTGAGGCGCCAGGTGGAAATGGCATGGCAAGCTGTTCCACAGGACTACATCCAGCATCTCTACGATCGTCTCCATGGGAGAATAGCAGCCTGCATTGCTGCGAAAGGTGGATATACACTGTACTAGTGCCGACATTGTGCATGCTCTGTTGCCTGTGTCTATGTGCCTGTGGTTCTGTCAGCGTGATCATGTGATGTATCTGACCCCAGGAATGTGTCAATAAAGTTTCCCCTTCCTGGGACAATGAATTCACGGTGTTCTTATTTCAATTTCCAGGAGTGTAGTTGCACGTCACTTAAATCAAACGTTTCCCCATGATCCTGCAATTCTAACAAAAAGTACAAGCACTGCTCAACATCCTCACTACATACTACTGACATTGCTCCCCCTCACCACAACATTCCTTCTAGCAGTATGAGTAGTATAGTAAACATCTGAGAAAAGAAAGCACAAGATTCCTTGCTAATACAGTCACTACACTGCCACTCTGTTGGCACAGTTACTGTAGTCATCTCAGCATCACTATCACAATTACTTAGCCCCTGCATTCTCGCAACTGTTTCATTAACTGAGTCTGCAACTGTCTACAGGACACATCCATGGGTATGATGCTGTGCAAATCCTGAACTCTGTGAGCATAGTGCACCACACGTGTTCTAATTCTACTAATCTGTGAGCATGGAAACACCCCAGTTTCAAAAAAGGACACTAACGAGATAAGCTCCGCTAATGCACAATGAATGCTGGTGACAGCATCACTCACCTGGGCTGGCTGCAAGTCCAGTGGGTTGCCGGGCCGATCAACTGCCTCCCTCAGTCACTTCGCTAACTTGTTCATGCTCCCAGGAGTGTCACCACCCCTTATAGACAACTAGTAGGCAAGATCCTATTTCCGCAATTCAGCGACACAGGGCATCTCCCTCACAGCCAAGCGGAAGCACAATAATGTCTGAAATTGTATCAGCAAAGTAATAACCCACAATGTAGTAATATAATTTTTTAAGTGTACTGAACACAATTGCGTGTGCCATCCACAATCCAGCACATCCAAACACAGCTACCAAAGATGCGATGTAGCAATGGAGTGGTGGTGCTGGGGTTTACAGGCATACGTAATGACCAAAGTTTCATGTTTTCATTACACATAAATATTTAAACAAAAATTCTTTCAAGAGATGAATCCACAGTTAGCTTTACAAGAGAACTGATAAAACTATTTTGTCATACAATGTTTTTTTCTTTTTTTTTAATACAAGTTTTAAGATCAAAGAACAAGGAAAATTTCAATTTAAACTTTCATTCTCCTTTTTCCTTTAAGAAACGACTAATATTAAGACTGCACCAAATGAATCAGCAAGATAAAATCATATTTAGAATCTACCAAAACAACTTTTAAATTATGTACTGGATTCACCTTCCTGCATTTAGAATAAAAAATTTAAATGGCCCACAAATAATCTTTACATAAAAAACAAAACCCATCAACTAACATGACAGACAGAAATCACACAGATTGCTTTAGCAATTAACAAGAAAAAATTTAAATTTAACCCTAGAGTTCATTGTTCTGTACAGGGTGATTATAATTAAATCTAAACTTTCAAGACACTTTAGAAATAACACCACTGGTCAGAATGATGTCAAATTACAGTGGAATATTATCGCAGAAGGGGAAAAGCAATGGCAGAAGAAGAAAAATAGTGTGAAAATTGATTAATAGATAGTGCTGTAGGTGTCAGAATATGTAAATGAAAGCACCTGTCATGTGCACAACCCATTGAAGTTGGTATAAACACACTGGGTACATGGCTTTTCCTCCTTTCGCATCTGCGACTTTCACCATGACTGTCTCAATGCAGGATCGCGCTCTGCTTGTAAAGCTGTATTACAAGAATGACGACTGTGCACACGTCACTCTGCTGAAGTTCAGGGCACTGAAGGGTTTGAACAAAGGCATTGGTCCAATGACTGCTATGGGCCTGGAAAAAATGATTCGGAAATTCAGAAAGACATGTTTTTTGGTGTGCAACCTGGTAGAGGCAGGAAACAAAATGATTTTGATATTAGTGGAAGCAGTGGCCACAGCAATGCAGGAGGAGGTGAGTGGTGGTGTGCAAATGTGTAGTGCACAGAGAATTGCCCGAACATTTGACATAACCATGAGCACGGTGCATAAAATCCTACGAAACATTCTTCTTTGCTATCCATTCAAAATTACCCATGTGCACGAGTTGCTTCCTGTTGACCTGCCAGCAAGAGAATTTCTTGCTTGCATGGAAGTAGACAATGATTTGCCATGGGAAATAGATGAAGCCCACTTCCATTTAACAGGATATGTCAATACAAAGAATTGTTGAATAAGGGCAACAGAAAATCCAAATGCAAATTACCAGTACCACTTCATCCTGAAAAGGTCACTGTGTGGTGCAGGTTTACAGCATCATTTCTCATAGAGACAGGTGCTTCTGGTTCTGTTACCTGTACTATCACGGGTAAGCCCTATGAATGCCTTTTGTGCAACCATGTCATTCCAGCTCTCCAACAGCATGGGTGGGATCATTTTTATGCAAGATGGCGCACCTCCACACATTGCAAATCCAGTTAAGCAGCTGCTGAAGCTGCTAGAATTATCAGAAATGCTAGAATTATCAGTCGCCATTTCCCTACAGCCTGGCCATCCCAGTCACCTGATCTTAATTCGTGTGACTTCTGGCTGTGGGGCTATCTAAAAGATTCTGTGTTCAGTGTTCCGATTGCAAACTTAGCTGCACTGAAGGCACACATTGCACAACACATTCTGAACATGACTCCAGAAACACTTTGATCAGTTGAACATGCTGTTTCTCAATTTCAGCTTGTTGCAGAAAACGGTGGACAGAATATTGAACACGTTTTGCGCCAGTCACACGGAAATTAATAATCCGATTTCATTTTTGTCAATGCTTTTTAATGGTTTTTGGCCTCAGGACAATTAAAAACTGATGTGAGTGATGCTTTTCATGCGGTTTTTGGTCTCAGGACAATTAAAAACTGATTTATCCCATCCAATGTGATATGACCTTGCCGTGGTGGATGGGTTTACATAACTAATAGTATCAGGCTTATACACTCATGCACACTGAGTAATACCGTTTGTTTAATGTCTGATGTACACCTTAGGCATTGTTGTATGATTTATTTGTCATTTGCTGATAGATGTTTCTGATTCTTACAATCAATCAGCGCCATCTATTGCTACATTTTGAATATATTTATTTTTCTTTTTCTGCCATAAGTTTTCCCCCTTCTCTGATAATATTCCGTTGCAATTTGATGTCATTCTGACCAGTGGTGTTATTTCTACAGCAGTTTGAAAGTTTAACTTTAATTATAATCACCCTGTATTTCACAATAAATAATATTAAAATGACCACAGGTAATCCTTGCACAATAGACAAGTCCATTACTACATTAAACTGATATGTCACACATTAAGATTACCCACATGCAGCCCTCCTTCCGAAATGTGAATGACTCCTTTTCAAACAATAATTTAATGAATAACACAAAACACAGTAGTCAGCTGAATAGCACATAATGTAACAAATATGATTCTTGTCACCATAACCAATTAAGTTATTCAATTGTCTGCACAGTGAATACACCTTTACAAGCTGTAATGGCCACTCTAACCCACATGGGCTAAACAGTTGCAAATGGGCACCTCAACAAACGTAAACTTTTTTTTTTTATGTGGCTGTCTAATGTCACTCAGTGTCTACAATTTGTCTAATGGCAGTTTGCAGCAGTTCCACTGGCCCCCATTGTAAAACTCTTCATGCCCACTCGATCCAATAATGGCTTGGAACCTCCAATTGTCCAACCATGTGCCCCGGCCAGTGCATCAGAACACCAGGTCAACTTGGTGGGAATTCAATGTGGTGGCCACTGGCACCAGAATCGAATTGTAACACTTGCATCACACTGTTTCCTACTTCCAGCTGAGTTTACATCCCAAGAGTCAAACGTAGCACATGTTCGGTGGTGATTTTTTTTTTTTTCTGCATTTTCTTCGTAGTATATTTATTAAATTTCGTGCATGATTTCTATTTAGGAGATTTAGTGTAAGATTCAGGCAGTCTGTAACACAGTAGTTATTCATTTGCTTGTTTGGAAGAGCCAGGGATTGTTCGTTGCACAGCCTAGTAAGCCAGTTAGTCAGTATCCAACACGCGCCAACTAAACAACTGCAGGGCGACAAGTTATGTATTAAGTTTTTTCTGTGTTTTCTTTGTAGTATATTTCTTAAATTGGGTGTGTGTTTTTCTATTTAAGAGATGTAATCTCACATCTGAATAACTGTGCGTGCTCCCCACAAACCAAAACATCACAACCCTTGAATAACTGTAATGTGTCGAGTCAGGCAGTCCATTGCGCAGTTGTCATTTCTTTTGAACAGAGAGCTACACAACTGGCATCAATCTCCAAGAGGGTAAGAAGTTGCATATCCAGGTTTCTGTCTGTGCTTTTATAGTTTATGTTTTCAGTTAGTCATGCTAGGATCAGCAGGATGCATTGCATGCTTTGTACAAATTTAGGAGAATCTGCAGTTTGCAACCAGCTGACTGCACTTCTTGCTGCAGTCAGCCATCTTTAGGCTGCTGCTTCAGGAGGGGGGAGGTAGGGCAGAAGAGGGGGAGGAAGGTGTTGCAGTGGTAAAGAATCTGGCATGTCAGGTGTCATTAGTTTGCTCATGGGCTCTGCTGCTGACACACCTCCTAGTTTATGCAATACAGTGTATCTGCTCTCATAGCAGGGCATGCGGAAAGTGATAAAATGTTTGTATTGCATGAGGTGGAGGGACAACGTGGAGACTAGCCTGTGAGTGGACAGGAGGCCTTTCCTTCAGCAGGGTCCAAGCAGGCACGTAGGGGCAGGCGTTTCCTGGTTATCAGGAGCTCCAAAGTTAGATGCGTTGTGGAGCCCCTTACGGAAATAGTGTTTGGGGCTGGAAAGAAAACTACATCCACTTGGTATGTTTTCTGGGGAGCCTCATCTGAGGTGCTTTCGAGCATGCAAGGTGCATTCATCGGCAAGTTGTCACTCAGGTCAGCACCAACCATGCCTGGTTGCTCACATTGTGTGTGGGGTGCAAGCAGAGCTCTCAATTTGCAGCACAGTTCAAACAGTTGATCGGGATCCTTCAGTCTGGCACCAAGTGGAAGGTCTCAACAAAAAGCTTCGTTGACTCTGTGACATTCTTGGCTGCAGATTTCTTGAACTGCATTATTGTGTGGGGAATTGTAGGACTCCTCTTGATAAACCAGGAGTGAACTATACAAAGGAAACAGCTACTTGGGTATCAGTGTACCTGTGGAGTTCACATGGTGTTTTCATTAGGCTAGGTGGTGGTTTGAGGTACTCTGAAGAACTCTCATCAGACGAGATGCAGCCAGACAACATACAGACAGTGAAATCAATCTGCTCTTTGTGGCATCTCCAACACGTGTTGTAGTGCTTCGAGAATTTCGGTGCAAATTCTAGAACCACTCTGCCTTCCACCGTCTTGAACACACTATATTTTAGATGTGAGTGGGAGATAGGAACCCTATCTACTGCACATCATCTGTCTGTGTGTGCAGGTCTGAAGTTTATCGTGAGAAGACTGTAGACACGGCAGTCGAATGGCTCTGACAAGTACT
This sequence comes from Schistocerca nitens, assembly GCF_023898315.1. Taxonomy (NCBI): domain Eukaryota; kingdom Metazoa; phylum Arthropoda; class Insecta; order Orthoptera; family Acrididae; genus Schistocerca; species Schistocerca nitens. Next base: position 356,330,169 of record NC_064617.1, read on the forward strand.
TGTCGGTTGGTCCATGGAAGTCATAATGAAGCACATGGCAGAATCAAGGAACTTCTGTGTTGTTCTGTGCTGTTTTGTAACTGTGACTATTGTTAGTGACGAAAGAACAATTGAGTGGAAAAAGATTTTTAGTAACTTTTAACTTGAACTTGCTAGAGGCAAGACAGGTGTATGAATTCTTTATAATAGAATCGTGGTTAGCAAGCCAGCTCTGTTGTAAATGTAACCGTGTTTCTAACATTTAGACACATGAGGAGACTTACTTAACCGTATTTATCCATGTGGAGAATGTGTAAATGTTTGATGTTTAAATATACGTTGTTAAGTGAAGGAAAAGAAACTGTGTACATCTACTTATTTCTATAAGCAGAAAGAGTCTTGAGAAATTCCTGTTCCCAGCAATATACTGCCGAGAAGAAGAGGAAGGGAGTTTGCAACAGCAGGCTAACCAGCAAAGAAAGTCGGCTGACCATCTCAAGTAAGTCATATTGTTAAAAAAGTTGAAGTTTGCACACATACTTCACCACTTCAAGTCGTCCAAAATGTTAGAACATGGCAACCAGTGAAAAAGGACTCGAAAAACAGGAATTATAAGACCAAAAAATGAGAAAAGTGGATGTTGTATGTTGCCATAGCAACTAAACCAAACATGATAAAGAATTTTCTCAGAGACTTCGGGACATGCCAAGAGAAAAAATTTGAATTGAGATATAGTGAAGAAGATTCCAGTGTGTTTCTCTAAGAAGAAATACGCCAAGATCACTTTGATTAAGAAGATCTGGTGCAGGGAGAGGATAGCTCTCACAAATCAAGGGGCCGCAGACGCGGAAACCAACATCCAACACCGCCGGGACCAGCTCCTGTTATCCGGTGCTGACCTGCTTCCCCTTCCGCTCACCGATGCTTAAGCGGGAACCAACGACCAACGCCACTGGCACCATTGCTGTTCACTGGTGCTGATTACACATCCGCTCATTGATGCAGCCCAAATTCTACACTGGGTGAGCGTAAAACAGAACTTTATTGCTTAAATACAATGTGGTATAAACGGAAGCATGAACTATATTATACTTAAAGTTAATTTTTAAATGCTCACAAGGTCCAAAGTGGGTAAAAATATGAATAACAAACAGCAAGTTGGGGAAAGTTTCAGAACCAGTCATGGCTATGAGAATTACAAAAGAAGGACCTGACTGGTCTGAGTTAGTAAATCTAATTAAAACTCAATTAAAAGAGACTAAGTGAAGATTTAGTGTAATGAATTCTCAATTAGATGATCAAAGTAAAACTTTAAATGCTAATTTAGATGACCAGAGTCAGCAGTCAAATGCTGAGAATGAAACTCCAAGGAAAGAAATAGGTTTGATACATTCTAGTTTAAATGCTCAGAGTGAAGTTCTAAATAACCACGGTGAAACCTTGAATAGTCAAGCAACAAATCTAGGTTTGTTAAATGCCAAAGTTGAAGCACAGAGCAAAGAATTTAGTAATCTATGCAAAGGCATGGATGTTTTAAAGACTGAATTCGACACCCTAAATGGTAAAGTAGAAAATATGAAGTTAGATTTAAAGAAGGAACTGACTGATTCTTTAAACGTTCATGTAAATCAAATGTTTACTGACTTCAATCAAAAACGGGAGGATAATTTTCAGGATCTGACCAAAAGATTAGAACTGAATATTGAGGAGAAATGTAATAGTATAGAATCAGAGATTAATGAAAAGTTAGGATCATTGGAGGATGTATGTAATGCTAAGTTTAATGCTGTAAAGCAGGGATGGCATACTTTGAAAGAGAGTGTTGATAAGCACAGTGAATTAACACCTGTCATTCAATCGCAAATTACATGTGTAAGTACACGAGTAGACAGTGTAGAAAGAAGCTTCAAGGGAAGATAGCGAGCTCTAATATCGTAAATGTAATTAGTCTGGAGGAACAGGTAGAAGAAATTATAGCTCAGAAAGTCACTGAGAGAATAACATCCGGGAAGACATCGCCTATGGCTTCTTCCGAACTTACTGATACCAGGAAGGGCATAGACGAACTCTGGAGAGAAATCAAACATATCCAGGAACAAGTAGAAAAATGAGAAACTTCACCCAATATTGTGTTGACTAGTGAAGTAGTTACTGATTTGCAATGGGGAGCGAATTCAGGGTTATTGAGACAATTCCCTAAATTCAAGCCCGACTGAGAGGTACATCCGACTCATATTTTGAAAAGATTCAACAAAGCCTTGCCGAAGAACTGGGAAGATTCTAAAAAGATTGAATTTTCTGTGTGGTACCACTTAGGGGAAGCCTCAGAATGGGGTACTGTAAATAATGAGAACTTTTCTTCATGGGGAGATTTCCAGAAGAAATTTAAAGAGAAATATTGGTCTGCCAGAGCACAAAAAAAGTTAATATCAGATGCATGGTACCTGAGTGGAGTCATATATCCCCCAGGGATGTTAACGTGCTAAGTTAATAGGCAGAGTGACGACCGTCAGATTCCGAGTTGTTTTCAGTGTTTCTTCCAAAATAGTTTTCCTGCACCAAATTCGTTGCAAATCTTAAACTATTCTGTCATCTATTTATAAAATCATAAACTATCCTGTAATCTTTACTTGGTAAACTGGATATGACAATAAAACAAATACCGATTTAGATGAAATAAATGGAATAAGAATATTATGTTTGTGAAAAATACAATATAATGTGACGAACTGAATGACTGTTATACTGTAGTGTATAATTTTCTACTTTGTATAAAATATTTTATACTTTTTATGAGATGTGATATAAATGGGAGGGTTTGTATCAATTTTGAAAGGGGGTGGGTACTGTAGAGCATGATTTACAACAACCGATAAATCTTGGCTAACACAAGACACACATCTCACCTTTCAGACAATCCTCACAAACAAGTGTGATTGATTCTTCACCATTTGCCATTTCCATTGGGTTGCTAAGATTTCCTTTGGGGACCTCAAGGGTGAAGATGGGAATGTCTGTTCTGTAGGAGATGATTCACACACACACACACACACACACACACACACACACTGAACTATGATGATTCTACATCGAGTATACATAAGAAGAAGGCATGAGTAATGAAAGAGAACGCAAGCAGGATTGGAGTTAATCGTGATGCTTATTTAAGAAAAGTCAGTGTAGCAAATTCTCTGATAAATTGATGAATAGTACGATAGTTCGACTTGGATTATAGGTATATATAGTATATACTAAGGGTATAGGAGTTGAGAAGTAGAGGAGGACTCCAGGGATTAAATGACGTATTATAAAAGTGAATGGAAGTGTAAAATAGATTCATAGCTTTACCAGAAAATACTTAATTATAGTATACACAGAAATGTATACTAGAGTGATGAACCATGAGGCCTACTCAGAAAGGATAAAGGGGGCATACCCGGCATTTGCTAAGTAAATAGGGCAGGCATGCCTCCATGGAGATAGGTCGACCTGTGGCCTGAAAAATAAGAATGGTTTATAAAGGGGTGTACCTACCAGAAAGGAAAGGGGAAGGTTAATCCACATGCAAGGTATAGATACTGATCCTAGGAGAAGGGGCCAGTATTGTGACAGAAATCATGTTTTATAGAGATTATTCTGGTAAGTTTAAATTATATGCAGAGCTAGCATTATTACGTTTTATGGAAGTTTATGAGTGTCAAACAAACACTTTCATTTTGTCCAGAGTTCCTCCAAACCACACAAAAGTACTACATTTAGTACATACTTAGGAACGGTAGCACAAAAGGGTGAGAACAGAAAGTAAATTACTCATCTGTCATAAACACCTGAAATTTATGATTGAAAAGAAAAGAAATGTATACTATTGAAATGTGAATTTTTATTATGTGTGATATTAATGTACATAATGATTGTATAAAATATCGTGTGTTCAATCGTTCAATCTGGTGGAGGGGGCAGGGGGGGGGGGGGGAGGAGGGGAGATATGTAGTGCTTCAAGAATTTCGGCACAAATTCTAGAACCACCTGGCCTTCCAACATCTCAAACACGATATTTTAGATGTGAGTGGGAGAAAGGAACCCTATCTATCGCGCGTCACCTGTCTGTGTATGCAGGTCCGAAGTTTAACGTGAGAAAACTGTAGACATGGCGGTCGAATGACACCGACAAGTACTTGTCATTCGATCCATGGAAGTCATAATGAAGCACATGGCAGAATCAAGGAACTTCTGTGTTGTTCTGTGCTGTTTTGTAATTGTGACTATTGTTAGTGACGAAAGAACAATTGAGTGGAAAAAGATTTTTAGTACTTTTAACTTGAACTTGCCAGGGGCAAGACAGGTGTATGGTTTCTGTATAATAGACTCGTGGTTAGCAAGCCAACTCTGTTGTAAATGTAACTGTGTTTCTAACATTTGAGGAGACTTACTTAACAGTATTTATTCATGTGGAAAGTGAGATTTGTAAAAGTTTGATGTTTAAATATACATCGTTAAGTGAAGCACAAGAAACTGTGTATGTCTACTTATAGAAATAAGTAGAAAGAGTCTTGAGAAATTCCTGTTCCCAGCAATATACTGCAGAGAAGAAGAGAAAGGGAGTTTGCAGGAGCAGGCTAACCAGCTAGGAGAGTCGATTGACCATATCAAGTAAGTCGTATCATTAAAGAAGTTGAAGTTTGCACACATAGTTCACCACTTCAAGTCGTCCAAAACGGTAGAGTGTTCAGCCTGGAATCAAGTTGAATGGAGTAGAATTGTCTTCAGTGGTGTGTCTCACTATGAACTGAGCCCCAATGACCAGCAAAGACATATCTGGAGACACCTCAGACCGTGGTGGGATACCAATCTCACTGTCGCTCACCATACAGTCCAAAACCAGTAGTGATGGTCTGGGATACCATTTCTATTCATAGCAGGACATCTTTGGTTGTCATTCCCAGCACTATTACAGCAAAGCAGTATGTCTCATACAAATGTGTGAGGACTGTGGTAGGGAAGAGAAATGTTTGACTTTGGTTTATTGAGAGAATTTTAGGAAAGTGTGGTTCACCTTTAAAGGAGACCACATATATGACGCTATGGTGACCCATTCTTGAGTACTGCTCCAATTTTTGGGATCCATACCAGGTGGGATTAAAGGAAGACATTGAATTGGTTCAGAGGTGGGCTGCTGGATTTGTTCCTGGCAGGTATGAACAACACACAAGAAACACAATGCCTCAGGAGCTTGAATGGGAATCTCTGGAGGGAAGGTAACATTCTTTTCAAGGAAGACTATTGAGAAAATTTGTAGAACCAGCATTTGAAGGTGACTGGTGAATGATTCTATTATTGCCAACATACATCTTGCATAGGTACTGCAAAGATAAGATAAAAGAAATTAGGGCTCAGGCGGAGGCATATGGACAGTCATTTTGCCCTTGCTCTATTTGCAAGTGGAATATGAAAGGAAATGACTAGCAGAGGTACAGGACACCCTCTGCCAGGCACTGTATGGTGACTTGCAAAGTATGTATGTAGATGTACATGATTTGGGCAGCTATATTGTGGTATTCCATGAGCTTCATTGGTACTCTGCAAGGTCTCATTACTGCCAAGGATTATGTGATCATTTTGGCTACTCAGGTCCATCCCATGGTACAGCGTTTGTTTCCCAATGGTGATGCTGTGCTCCTCTGTTCACACAGCATGTATCATCCTTGACTCTTTTTGTTAGCAGGAAGATAAATTGTTGCATCTCCCCAGCTCCCCCTACCGAGCGAGGTGGCGCAGTGGTTAGCACACTGGACTCGCATTCGGGAGGACGACGGTTCGATCCCATCTCCGGCCATCCTGATTTAGGTTTTCCGTGATATCCCTAAATCGCTTCAGGCAAATGCCGGGATGGTTTCTTTGAAAGGGCATGGCCGATTTCCTTCCCCATCCTTCCCACACCCCGAGCTTGCGCTCCGTCTCTAATGACCTCGTTGTCGACGGGACGTTAAACACTAATCTCCTCCTCCTCCTCCTCCTCCTCCTCCAGCTCCCCCCCCCCCCCCCCCCCCCGGCCCCCACTGTCATCAGATCTCAATATTATTGAGTTTTTGTTGTCTACTTTGGAGAGAAGGGCATGCAGTCTCTATCCATCTCCATTATCATTACCTGAACTTTCCATTATTTTGCAGGAAAAATGGTGTTAGGTTCCCTTGAAACCAACAGGACCTGTATTTATCCATTTTGTGATGACTGGAAGCCGTTTTGAGGGTCAGTGGTTTCCTACATCATATTAGGCATGGCAGTGTGTTGCATTTGTAATGTTTCTGTATTTTTGTGCCCCCCCCCCCGCCACGCCCATATGTTTGGAGCACTGTGACAGAAGGAAATGATAAGGTAATGATAGAATGATAGTAGGTATCTTCATTTATTTAACAAAAGCATTTGATTGTGTGGGCAATGCTATACTATTACACAGGTTTGATCATTATGGAATTAGTACAAGGCTCACCATTTGTTCATTCCATCAATAAGAAGCTTATTCTTCAGTGTCATCCATTCACTCAACCATAATTCATATATCTCATCTAGAACCACCTCCAGGGATTTACAAGTCAAGATGTATGTTAACATAAGACAAAAATCATGGAAACTTAATCTGTATGCAGTATTAACAGAAAACTATTACTGCACTGCTTAATGCTATTCATGCTTACCCATTTAAAATTAATAAAAGATTAGTAATAAAGCTGCTTCTTTGAAAAAAACCGCTACTTCATCAGTTTTACTGTACAGCTGTCATTTATCTGCTATTGTTAACTTAATATTTATTTCACATGATACTTTTTAAAACAATGAGTCTTACTTACAAAACATTACTATTTTTCAAACTGCTTTATGACAAACACTACTGCTTGTTGATTAACTTCTCTTTTTTGAGGTTCAGATTTATATAGCATTTTTTAAAGAATGTCATATTCAATAGTTTTTTCGATTTCAAGGCCAAAATTGCAATTGTGAAATAAATCATTTCTACAGACAATGGTTAATATGATGACCTTTAGAAAAATAAAACTTCCACTTGCCATGTAGCTAACAAAACTTTCCAACTCCTGAACCTAGATATTCAAATAAGGAAGTAGGTTTTTAATTTTCTTTTGAAATGGTAGAGATTCCCAATTTTCTGCTTTATGTTAGAGGGGAGCTTGTTGACTGTCCTACCACCAAAGTACATAACTCCATTCTGAACACACGATCAGGGGGAAAAGTCTACATGAAAATTATTTTTGCATCTGTGTATATCACAGTTCAGCTGTTATTTTCATGGGATAACAATGATACTATGTTACATACTTCTACATATTTACAATTTAAGAAAATTTTGTCACAAACTAAAACGACTCATATTAAAAACTTAAATGCCCTGTATTGATGTTTCACAAAAATATTTTTTTTATAGTTCATTATGAACTGCCTTTCACCTATCGTCAGGTAACTTAAGACTTTACACATAGCCCATACAATGTAAGTGAGAGTTTATAGCTGAGCAAAGATTGTTTTTCTAAATATGTGACCTTTTAGAACCAAATATCTATACAAAAACACAAGCATAATGAAATTTACAAAGAAGCTGTAAACAAATAAATCTTATACTTCTTTATACTCAAAGATTAAAAGTATAAGAATGCACATGCCAGCCGGCTGCTGTAGCTGAGCGGTTCTAGGTGCTTCAGTCTGGAACTGTGCTGCTGCTACGGTCGCAGGTTCGAATCCTGCCTTGGGCATGGATGTGTGTGCTGTCCTTAGGTTAGTTAGGTTTAAGTAGTTCTAAGTCAAGGGGACTGATGACCTCAGATGTTAAGTCTCAAAGTGCTTAGAGCCATTTGAACCATTCTTTGCACATGCTAAAATTGTACACAAGTTAGTACTGGCATAGACTACTATAGTTGGAGTCATGAACTATGGTGGTCGATTTTAGGCCTGTTCTGTGCACCTGCATCATAGATTCTCTGACAGCCCAGTGATGTGCTGTGAATGTTGTAGCTAATGTGAGCATTAAACATGACTGTAGACAGTTATTTAGTGAATTTTTATTTCATTTGTTGTGAGTTGTCACCATTGTTGGTGATGGTAAGTGACAAATCCTACATAAGCAAGCAAAAGACACTCTGTGCAGGATACATGTTTTCATCAAGCTCAAAGAATGTGTATGAGTGTACTGCAACTGTCGCTTGGAACCAGCAACAATGCAGTCCCTGCTGCGCCTCGACCTGCACAAACTGCCAGCTCATGAATCGGACTACGGTTTGTATGGGCAAAATAACGGATTAATTTGATGATCAACCCAAGAAAGGGGGGGGGGGGGGGTTGGGGGAGCCAGAGGAGAGGAAAGAGTCAATGGAAAATTGTGATTGGGGGACAACTATACTATTTACAATAAGTATGCTACCTTATAATGACCAAAAATATTAACTGGCTGTTGCTACTTCAGTAAAGGTGAATAATAGAAAAAAATCTGATCAGTGGGGATTAAGTCAGGATTCATTGATTGGTGTTCACTGATTGCCAAAAGCTAGTTCACAATGAACTGTAAAATCAATATTATTGTGGAACATCAGTATCATATATTTAAGTTTTTAATATGTCTCTGTTCCTCCAAGTATTGTCAGAATAATCCACAAATGTTAAAACTATTCATTAATTTTGCATTAGAACAATTAAACCAGCCTCAACAACAAAGGAGAACCCCCAACTTTCACTGCTGGAGTTTCCTTTATTGGAAGGCATGGTAGAAACCAGAAAGCAGAGAAAGTACATGAAAGTGGTACATGCTCATAGGTTTCATTTTTTACTTTTGTGTATATAATGTTCCTCAGATGTTATACTGTATGATTCCTAAGTATGTTGCTCTTTTGATCTTCTTCCTCCTTGTAAACACTTTGTAGGTATATTTGGAACTTGTTTTTGTGAAGTCTCATCCACCTACAAAATAAGACACTTAGAGTGACACACTGCTTTTAGTGAAAAACTTATGCAAATGTTCATTGATCGAGTAATGGTGCTGTGATTTCACAATCAAATTGAAACTGCTTCAAAACCACCAATTTTTTTATTCCAGTATTTGGCTTCATAAAAGATATAATTTATTATTGTCTACCAGTTATATGTTAAGCATTTATCATATTTATAAGATAGTATGAATAACAATCTATTAAAAACAATTTCAGGCAACATTTCGTACTCCATTTACTATCTTAGGGCTGTGTGCAGAAGGCTGCTCAACATACACATTTCCTCGAATTATGGGCACATCGAAGGTAAGCTGATTTGTGTACTTACGACACTTTTAGAATCTTTATTTTTCAATAATTTATTTGTATACTTGCAACATCTCTATGCATATCTAACAGCAGCAGCAGAAGAAGAAGAACACTTCTCTTGCAGTACAGAAAGCCACATCCATTTTTTTCTTGCCAGGCTATAGTTCTGTACTGAAGCCTAACTTGTATTTTACTTATACGAGGACTTTGAAATAATAACAGTAAGATACACTGATCAACAGCATTCCTGTACAATATGCTCATTTCGATTATTCATCATGAGAAGGGAATGGGAAGAAGGTGATCGTGACATCTTGTTAGGAATGTTACTAGTATATGTCTTACGTGATTTGAAAAATGACATGTCAGAATAGCTGGATCAGTTAAAATCTTATGCTATCCTTACAATAACAACACAGTATGAATTCTGCTCACAGTAATATAATGCTAATACACCTATCACAGTTAAATGAGACTTACACATACCTGCAGAGATTGGTAAATAATAAATCTTCCACTAGACCTTAAAAATAGCTGTTTGCCACTGATCATTAATTAAGAGGTTCCTTCATTCATCAAGCTGCGTAGGATCCATCCAGAATAAAAACATTCTGGGATGAGGAACATATAAAGCTATACAATAACAAAAGACACGGAAATCACAGAAACCAAATCTGTAAACTATATCAACTATCATTACAGTGCTTACGAAAAAAGTTGTTATTTTGAAGAAAGCTGCTGCCTCTACAGTTATGATACAGAGCTGCTATTTATCTCTGTTTCTTCAGATTCTTCCAATGTACTCGTGTCGAAATAGTTCATGGGTGAACAGCTGGAAGTCGGTGTTCAATGGGCACAACATTTCAGCAAATGACCTATCTCTGCTGTTCCTCCACCTGCCCCCAAAGTCAGTTTGATGTCTAGTACCTCATTTCTCTTCTTGGCTACTTTAGTAGTGGGGCCCCATGCCTTATAAGGATGTACCCACTATCACAGTTTATCAGCAGTTTTCCACTTCAAACTCTCAATAAATTCTGTAATGACACAGTCCCAGTCATTGGTCATTTGTGTCAGAACCTGGGTGTGGTCATAATCTATTTCTTTTAACTGTGTCGGGCAATGTCTGTGACTGCTGACTTGTTAGGCTGCTGCAGTCTGGTGTGCCATTGGTGTTTTCAGTAGTGATATGCAACAGTATGCCTTTTCTAATCTATGTATGTTTTACCACATGGGTAGGGTACCTGATAGACCCTGGATTATCATAGACCAGTGTTGTCTTTCTCACTATCAAGCAGTGCCGTATTTTGGCTGATCTTAACTTGGTATTTCCAGAGACTTCATCCTATCTTCCCGGATAATGTGCCACAAAAAGGAATAAATGCAATGACTGTATCCTCCTGAGCATCATCTTCTGGTTCCACTAATTGTACAGATGTTATAGGACATGTACTGAGGGTATAGGGCATAAGGCTCTCTGAATCTGTAACTCCTTGTAGCCACACTTCTGGAAAATTGTTCTCAGATGTTCAAGTTGTGGTTGATACTTTTTTTGTCAGAGAGGTTGCAAGCTCTATGTACCAAAGTTTTGAGCACACCATTCATCTAAGCCAGGTGATGGCAGCTGTCTGCATGTAATTATAGCACAGTGTGCATCTTCTTCCAGTATGTGCTGTGGCCCAAAGTGCCATCCACTCTTCTTTTAACCAGAGCATTCACAAAGAGGACCACACCATAGTAAAATTAATGTTCTGATGTATGGAACTGAAGTTTATAAGGAAGCCATTCAGCTTATGTTGCCATATGAGAAAAGTGTCCTGTACATACCAGAAGAAACAGGTAGGTTTTCATTTGGCTGATTCCAGTGCTTCCTTCTCAAAATATTCCATATACATATTGGTGACAGCTAGTGAAAGTGGGTTCCTCATGACTCCTACTTCAGTCTGCTTATAGTAGCAAGTGTTGAAAATTTTGACGTCAATATGTGCTTAAAAAGGTTGGTCATCACTACATCAAATATCTGGCCAATAAGTTCTAAGGATTCTCATAAAGCCACTCTGGTAAAAAGAGAAAGTATGTTGTATTGTTAAGCATAAAGTTTTTAAGGCTACCCACAAAATCCACAGAGTTGCAAATGTATTGTGAACACTCCCGACATAAGGGTTAAGCAAGTCCTTTAGGTACTTAGCGAGTTGGTATGTCGGAGCACCAACGTTGATGATGGGGTTGGGGGCATGAAGGAACCCCATCCTTGTGAATCTTCAGCAGTCCATAAAATCTTGGTGGAGTTGATGCCATCTGTCTTAGCTTCTTAACAAACCTGTCTGGCAAGCTGAATTCAATGAGAAGCGCCGTGGTCTTCCTCTCCAAACTCTTGGTAGAGTAAGTATCGATATTCAGGTATGCACTGTCTTCTAGCAGGCCCCACATTTTCTCTATGTAATCATGGTGAGATAGGACCACAGTTGCATTGCCCTTGTTGGTTGGTAAGACCACAAAATCAGGATCTTCTCTTAGTTTCCTTATGGCTGCCCCCGCACTGCTAGAGATGTTCGATTTCATACATTTCATCTGTATGACAGCACAACAGTTTTCGTGACATATTTCAGCAGCTGCATCAGGGAGAAGTCATGAAGCTACCTGTTTCACTGAGTGAGTGCTGCAAATTTAGGAGTGGGTGCCAAATTGAGTCCTTTCTTAAGAACTGACACCACATCCTCATCCAATTACTTGGCCGTGAGATTGACAGTCTTGCAGGTAACATCGTAGGGTTTCCTGTCTAGTATATGCTCAAATTTCAGTGTTTGACATCCAGTGGCCTTCCTTTGTACAGAGTCCATGTGGTCCATGTGACACCATCAATTTAGTCCCATGACCAATAACTGTACTGGCTAGTCATCTGTAGATGTAATTTGAAAAGTTCTTTGTTACTTAGTCCAGAGACCAGCAAGAAAAGTTGACTCTCTCCTGTCCTCATGTTTATTTGTTCATCTGACTGCTGCTGAGTTTAAGTGATGTGTAACTTTGTCGGAGTTCAGTACTACATGTTCTTCATGGCATCTCATAAGAAATGCGAATGCACTCAGCAAATGGCTTCTCCAGTGGTGCATCTTGTCAAGACTTTTCATGCCACAATACATCTTCCCGTAGAGGTATGTGATGTGATTCCGGTGATTCTCCCAGTGTACTTCACTTTGAAAGAGCTCACAAGTGAATCGCCAGATGTCAGGGTCTAACAGGCACAATATTTCAGCAAATGAGCACATTGCCATCATCAGGTGTGCTGATGAACTGACTGATAGGGGGCCAGTGCCATGCTTTTACCTCTTCCCATTTCCCCTCTGATTGGCTATTCCATCTGCCATCCATGCCCAGCATGCCGCATCCCTAACCCACTCCTCTCACCGACACAATGTTCCATCCTAAGTTCATGTCCAGATGCATGTGCTGCCCCTAAAGTCAGTTTGATGTCTGGTATCTCATTTCTCTTCTGGAGCATTATAATAGCAGGATCCTATGCCTTACCACGGATGTACCCACCACCACAATTCATCAGCGGTTCCCTTATTCAGATCTCAATAGATTCCTTAATGACCCAGTCCCAGAAACTGGACATGTGTGTCAGAAACTTGGTGGGGTCATAATCCATTCCATGTAATTCTGTCAGGCAATGTTCTGCAACTGCCGACTTATTAGGCTGTTGCAATCTGGTGTACCATTGGTGTTTCTGGCAGCAATCTGTGACAGTATGCACCATCCGACCTATGTATGCCTTACCACACCAGCAGGGTGTGATTTCCATAGAGAAATATAGTCTTTCACACTACCAAACAGTGTCTGAGTTTTGGCTGGTAGACCAATGACTGTCTTCACTTGGTTTTTCTAGGGAATTCCTATCTTCCCAGATAATGCACCACAAGCAGGAATAAATGCAGTGGCTGCATCCTTTAGAGAATTCTCTTCTGGTTTTGCCGGCTATACAGAGGTTGTAGGATGTAAGATTCTTAGCCATTCTTCTGAAAAACCGCTCTCAGATATTCATGTTCTTGGTTAGTACTTTCGTTGTCAGAGAGAGTGTGAGCCCTATTCATCTGCCTTTGGTAGCGAAATATTTACTTGATTACAATGGTATTTTTCAAAGGAAATCCTTAATCTTGAAATACTGGGTCCTTTTTTTAGTACTTAGCAGCTAGAGACTGTGGTCAAGTGTATCTTGTGTAATTTCAGTGAAGGTGCTTTTGCCTGTAAGCTTATTTATATGACAGTCATTTTTTTGTGCCTATCTGCAACTTAGCATCTCCGTTATATGGTCAGAAGCATTTGTCCTTTTCATAATATTTCTTTATACATGCAGTTAAATTTCAGTTGTAAAATTTCCCACCAGAATTGTGCAAGACAGTACATCTTAATAGACAACATTTTTGTAAATGACAGTGCAGTAAGCAAAGCTAATATTTATCCAGTTTTAAATGGGTTATTAGACAAATGTCCAATTACCCATAATAGAGAAGATGGTTATTCAAATTTAAGTGTAGAGTAGTTAATTATTTTATAATAGACATCTCTAGATGCAACCTGCAATCAGCTGACATGAGGTAGGCAAGGAGTTGCATGCAAACTCTAAATTTAATGCATTTCTCCAAGTTAATCATCTGTCAGAAATTTCTTTGTAGCATGTATCAATGCTCAAGGACAACATTTTGAGCACTTAAAATGATAGTCATAAAAAGGAACACATGAATCATACGTGAGTTTCATATCTGCTTACATGTGGTAAGTGGGAGAGATGTTAGTGGTTCTACTTCTCCCTGGTATGGGACAATGGTTTGCAGTGCTGTTATTTTGTTAACATGTGATCAATTTCCACAAGAGTTATGCCACTGAGGTCCTCTTTGAATTTCCTTGCAAATATTACAAAACAATATCTAGTCCATTTTTAATAAAGAAAAAGGAGAAAAATGTTGGTGTCATAATGCAGCAGATCTACTCAGATGGCACAGTTTGCAACTAATAATGCAAATCTATTCTGATGGCACAAATGGAGACTAATATTCTTTATGCTTGAACTGAGTTGCCTGAAAATAATATGCTTAACACCATCAATGAATCAATGTATTTTAGATAAATGAGTTTAATTGTAACACAGATGATGATGGTGGACAATAATTTCATCAAGAGAGAATCTGCAGTAAATCAAGATGTGCTTTACATGAGAATCCCCCCGTCTATCCTCAAAAATCTCAGGGCCTTCTATACCTCCATAATACCCCACAGTCTTTTTCTGGACACTGAGAGGGTTAGCATATGACCAAAGTTTCTTGAGGTGTTGAGAGAGGTTCTGAGATAATATTTTGCTATGGTAGCTATTGAAGGTTTCACTCACCATTCTTCTGGTAGCTGAGTGCATTTCAGTTAACATTTTCATATATGTATATTTGTGCTTTATTTTATACCAATTGTGTAATAGGTGCTGTTTCTTAAGAACTTTACACAGAGACAGTTGCTCACTAACTCTTATATTTCCATTCTGGGAAGGATCCCAAGCTATTTGTTCTGAGTAATTTTCAGATCAAGTGTTTATTACTTTTTTGCAGGAAGATTTCTTTCATCTGCCACTTATGAAGTTGTAATTTCCCCAGTCAGTTGTGGGACGATTAAAACTTCGTTTTATCATGAGTTGGAAACCTGCACACTAGAAAACAGATGTTTTCTCTGGATTTATTAGTTACTCCCCCCCAAGAACCATGGACCTTGCTGTTGGTGGGGAGGCTTGCATGACTCAGCGATACAGATAGCCGTACCGTAGGTGCAACCACAACGGAGGGGTATCTGTTGAGAGGCCAGACAAACGTGTGGTTCCTGAAGAGGGGCAGCAGCCTTTTCAGTAGTTGAAAACAGCCTTGCTGTGCTGGTACTGCGAACGGCTGAAAGCAAGGGGAAACTACGGCCGTAATTTTTCCCGAGGGCATGCAGCTTTACTGTATGATTAAATGATGATGGCGTCCTCTTGGGTAAAATATTCCGGAGGTAAAATAGTCCCCCATTCGGATCTTCGGGCGGGGACTACTCAAGAGGACGTTGTTATCAGGAGAAAGAAAACTGGCGTTCTACGGATTGGAGCGTGGAATGTCAGATCCCTTAATCGGGCAGGTAGGTTAGAAAATTTAAAAAGGGAAATGGATAGGTTAAAGTTAGATATAGTGGGAATTAGTGAAGTTCGGTGGCAGCAGGAACAAGACTTCTGGTCAGGTGAATACAGGGTTATAAATACAAAATCAAATAGGGGTAATGCAGGAGTCGGTTTAATAATGAACAAAAAAATAGGAATGCGGGTAAGCTACTACAAACAGCATAATGAACACATTATTGTGGCCAAGATAGACACGAAGCCCACGCCTACTACAGTAGTACAAGTTTATGTGCCAACTAGCTCTGCAGATGACGAAGTAATTGAAGAAATGTATGATGAAATAAAAGAAATTATTCAGATAGTGAAGGGAGACGAAAATTTAATAGTCATGGGTGACTGGAATTTAGTGGTAGGAAAAGGGAGAGAAGGAAACGTAGTAGGTGAATATGGATTGGGGCTAAGAAATGAAAGAGGAGGCCACCTGATAGAATTTTGCACAGAGCACAACCTAATCATAGCTAACACTTGGTTCAAGAATCACAAAAGAAGTTTGTATACATGGAAGAAGCCTGGAGATACTGACAGGTTTCAGATATTTACATAATGGTAAGACTGAGATTTAGGAACCAGGTTTTAAATTGTAAGACATTTCCAGTGGCAGATGTGGACTCTGACCACAATCTATTGGTTATGAACTGTAGATTAAAACTGAAGAAACTGCAAAAAGGTGGGAATTTAAGGAGATGGGACCTGGATAAACTGAAATAACCAGAGGTTGTACAGAGTTTCAGGGAGAGCATAAGGGAACAATTGACAGGAATGGGGGAAAGAAATACAGTAGAAGAAGAATGGGTAGCTATGAGAGATGAAGTAGTGAAGGCGGCAGAGGACCTAGTAGGTAAAAAGACGAGGGCTAGTAGAAATCCTTGGGTAACAGAAGAAATACTGAATTTAATTGATGAAAGGAGAAAATATAAAAATGCAGTAAATGAAGCAGGCAAAAAGGAATACAAACGTCTCAAAAACAAAATTGACAGGAAGTGCAGAATGGCTAAGCAGGGATGGCTATAGGACAAATGTAAGGATGTAGAGGGTTATCTCACAAGGGATAAGATAGATACTGCCTACAGGAAAATTAAAGAGACCTTTGGAGAACAGAGAACCACTTGTATGAATATCAAGAGCTCAGATGGAAACCCAGTTCTAAGCAAAGAAGGGAAAGCAGAAAGGTGGAGGGAGTATATAGAGGGCCTATGCAAGGGCAATGCGCTTGAGGACAATATTATGGAAATGGAAGAGGATGTAGATGAAGATGAAATGGGAGATACGATACTGCGTGAAGAGTTTGACAGAGCACTGAAAGGCCTAAGTCGAAACAAGGCCCCGGGAGTAGACAACATTCCATTAGAACTACTGACGGCCTTGGGAGAGCCAGTCCTGACAAAACTCTACCATCTGGTGAGCAAGATGTATGAGACAGGCGAAATACCCTCAGCCTTCAAGAAGAATATAATAATTCCAATCCCAAAGAAAGCAGGTGCTGACAGATGTGAAACTTACCGAACAATCAGTTTAATAAGTCACGGATGCAAAATACTAATGCGTATTCTCTACAGACGAATGGAAAAATTGGTAGAAGTCAACCTCGGGGAAGATCAGTTTGGATTCCATAGAAATGTTGGAACACGTGAGGCAATACTGACCCTACGACTTATCTTAGAAGCTAGATTAAGGAAAGGTAAACCTAAGTTTCTAGCATTTGTAGACTTAGAGAAAGCTTTTGACAATGTTGACTGGAATACTCTCTTTCAAATTCTGAAGGTGGCAGGGGTAAAATACAGGGAGCGAAAGGCTATTTACAATTTGTACAGAAACCAGATGGCAGTTATAAGAGTCGAGGGGTACGAAAGGGAAGCAGTGGTTGGGAAGGGAATGAGACAGGGTTGTAGCCTATCCCCAATGTTATTCAATCTGTATATTGAGCATCAGTGAAGGAAACAAAAGAAAAATTTGGAGTAGGTATTAAAATCCAAGGAGAAGAAATAAAAACTTTGAGGTTCTCTGATGACATTGTAATTCTGTCAGAGACAGCAAAGGACTTGGAAGAGCAGTTAAACAGAATGGACAGTGTCTTGAAAGGAGGGTATAAGATGAACATCAACAAAAGCAAAACGAGGATAATGGAATGTAGTCGAATTAAGTCAGGTGATGCTGAGGGAATTAAATTAGGAAATGAGACACTTAAAGTAGTAAAGGAGTTTTGCTATTTGGGGAGCAAAATAACTGATGATGGTCGAAGTAGAGAAGATATAAAATGTAACTGACAATGGCAAGGAAAGTGTTTCTGAAGAAGAGAAATTTGTTTACATCAAGTATTGATTTAAGTGTCAGGAAGTCATTTCTGAAAATATTTGTATGGAGCGTAGCCATGTATGGAAGTGAAACATGGACGATAACTAGTTTGGACAAGAAGAGAATAGAAGCTTTCGAAATGTGGTGCTACAGAAGAATGCTGAAGATTAGATGGGTAGATCATATAACTAATGAGGAGGTATTGAATAGGATTGGGGAGAAGAGAAGTTTGTGGCACAACTTGACTAGAAGAAGGGATCGGTTGGTAGGACATGTTCTGAGGCATCAAGGGATCACCAATTTAGTATTGGATGGCAGCGTGGAGGGTAAAAATCGTAGAGGGAGACCAAGAGATGAATACACTAAACAGATTCAAAAGGATGTAGGCTGCAGTAGGTACTGGGAGATGAAGAAGCTTGCACAGGATAGAGTAGCATGGAGAGCTCCATCAAACCAGTCTCAGGACTGAAGACCACAACAACAACAACAACAACAACAACAACAACATTAGTTACTTCTGCAGCTGAGTCTGATGACTGATGGACCCACATATAACTTTTATTCCACTTGTCATTGTTATCTGCATCCACAGTGTTATACATACAGGGTGACACGCAGGAGATGGACGGTTTTTAATGAAATAATACTCAGCCAACTTTAAAATTAATGCATGTTTATTTACACAAAATCAAAGCTCTTTATTTTCCATTTTAGTTAACAAAGTTATTTATGAAAAATAATGTCGTCAAGGTGATGTCGATCATTTTGAATGCAGGACTCGAGTGTCTTCTCAAAATCCTCCATCATTTCTTGAATTATTGCATTCTTCAACTCGTTCAAATTTCATGGTTTGTGGTTATAGACACAGTTCTTAAGGTACCCCCGCAGAAAAAAGTCACATACTGACAAGTCAGGAGACCTGGAAGGCCAAGGAACATTGCCAAAAAGTGATATAATCCAGCTAGGAAACATGCGTCTAAGAACTGTCAAGTGGTTGCAGTGTGCGATGTTGTCCCAACCTGCTAGGAGTTACAAGGCTAGTGGTATTTTCCCAAATGTATTGTGGTGACAGTAAAATTAAAAATTATATGGATGTGATGTAATTCTGGGCTTATGGTTTTGAATCAATAGTATAATGTGTGGCAGTGTTTGTTAAAGCATTTTAAATAACAGTACATTTCTCGTAGGATACTAATATTCCTGTCCACAATGGAATGATGATTGAACTATTATGCAAAATAATTGTGTAGATTTGCCAGAAGGCATGACCTAAGCTCCAAAGTAAATTGCATAGAACATCTTTGAGGTGAAAAAGATAGACATGCACATTCTAGGATGTAACATTCTGTGTGCCTTGTTAGCCACGTGCCATCATTGCTTTCTGAATGTGTGTGGCCTTCTGTGACTACTACTTTTCTATCCTACTCTGAGTAGGTACAACACAGTTTATGATGACTCACACTTGCAGTAATGCAGAGACTGGTGGAACAAACAGGTGGTTCCTGAGGTCGATGCGGAAGAGTTCACGAAGTGAACAGCAACCAACAACAGGTCCAGAGCATAGCAAGACTTAATACGGGAAAGGTCAAAACTCTACTGAATGCTTCAATGAATAACAAAAGGCTCCCTGGCAAGTGTCAGCTGCAGTGTTCACAAGCAGTCTCACATCACTGGTTGTTTGCATGTGACATGATTGCAGCTATACTGCCCTCGTGGGAGCAAGCTGCAACCCGAATGTGAAGCCTGAGCATCCATATCAATTTTCTCAAAGTGGTTGGCCTGGCCAGATGCAAGATGCCAATGGCACAGCTTGGCCCAGCCTGCAGGGGAGTGGGAGCAAGCTGCAACCAGATTGTGAAGCCTGAGCATCCATATCAGTTTTCTCAAAGTGATTGGCCTGGCCAGATGCAAGATGCCAATGGCACAGCTTGGCCCAGCCTGCAGGGGAGTAAATGCCAGACATGGTGGTGATGAGGACAATGGTTCACAGTCCGAAAGTGCTCAACATCCATCGACTGTGTGTGGAGGCGGTCACTGGTATTGGTGGGAGCTGGAAGTGGCATAGGGCAGGGAAGCGGTTCTGCCACCTTCAGCTCCTGTCATTGGTCATTATCAACCACCTGTTGATGCCTAACATAAAGGCTGAGGTAGTAGCAGTAGCACGGAGGTTATTGGGCGGGCTTGGTGCTGGTATGGTTGCATGAGTTAAGCCCAGTCAGTGCTGAGATTAGTGAGGGAGGGCAGTACGTTTCATTGTGGCCAGAGCAGATATTGTTGCCTGACTAAGTGGCACTGGCCAACCACTACCTCAAACATTTGTGCCCCCCCCCCCCCCCCCCGCCCCCCCCCCCATATTGCTGACAATGATGCCTTTGATCCACTCAGAGCCCCCAGCCAAAAATGTGAGCCCAGACACGAGGGCCCAACGGTACTACGGCTGTGTGTTTCATCGGTCGCCCCACTAAGCCGGGCACAGCAGATCAAAGAGAGTACGGGGTCTGCGACCATGTAAAATTTTGGCTGGACTGTGTCTGTTTATGAGGGTGGACCAGTATGTGGAGACAAAACTGGTGGGTTCTTTCCCAGTGTCAGTTGTCATCATCATCATCATCATCATCATCATCATCATCATCATCATCATCATCATCATCATCTTGCAACATCCACTCCGATTCTGAATTGGACACAGGATGGTAAGGGGCATTGGTCAGGTGCTCGATACCATTGTGTTTATAAAAAGCATGGAATGCAAGTGCCATGAATTGAGGGCTGTTGTCGGAAACCAGAGTGAAAGGTCCCCCCTGTACTGGAGATATGATAGACAGGGCACAGCAATGCCACAATCTGATGCATTAATGACAAGTGTTAAATAAACGCCCAGAAGAAATGTTGCTAAACAGGGAGCCAATATAAGGTACTTTCGAAATTGCAAGAGGGCCTTCTGAGATGCCTCTAACAATACAAATTTAACCATATCCATGCCCCAAATGGAAAGTTAGAGAGGGCATCAATAACCAGAAACCACATTATTTCCCAGAATGGTCCAGTGAAATCTATATACATACCTTACCAGGGATGGTAATATGCATACTTTGCCAGGGATGGTCAGGGTGTGGGGAAAGTTTGAAACACTGTGCTGAGGCTGACTGATTGTGGGCACAGGCCTGGCAGTTCCGAACAGTGTGTTCTATGGTGGCATCAACACCAGCTGTTGCTGCTGCACTGTTGCCTTCATTCTGCACAATCCCCATTGTACAATGTGGAGGAGCTTCAATATCTTGGGGCAGAGCATAGGAGGAACTACCATACAGCATTGAGAGTCATCCATAACTAACAAGATAGCATGCTCAGTAACATAACAATGGAGCTATAATGAAAGACAAGTGCGCCATTTAGAGTCTTTGTCCGTAGGCAGGTAGTTCGGCCAACCCCACTGTACAGCAGATGACACTCCAGAGTAGCAAATCATGGCCTGTTTCTGCTGCTATTTTGCATGCTGTAAATGAGAATTCGTAAAGGATGTATTGCTGATTTGTATCTAAGGCAAAAGACAGTGCTTCATGCAAATTCTTCATCTGAGTTGCACGGCAAATGGGAAAGTGTGTCAGCATCTGAGTGCTGTGTGGTGGGTCAGTAATGCATCTCACAGGTATTGTTATTCAGAAACAGTGCCCACAGAAAGTTTCAGATGGGGACTGAACAGTGAAATGAGGGACATGTGATTGTTGATCAAATGAAACTTAGTACCATAGGGATCCACATGAAACTTCCTGATACCCTTTCATATGAAAGCTAATGCCTCTTTCTCAATTGGTGAATTATTCCTCTGTGCTGCATGCAGTGATTTTGATGCAATTGCAGTGAGCTGTTCCGTGCCATGGGCATATTTGTGTGGTCAGTACAACACAATGCCACAATCTGATGCATTAATGACAAGTGTTAAATAAACGCCCAGAAGAAATGTTGCTAAACAGGGAGCCAATATAAGGTACTTTCGAAATTGCAAGAGGGCCTTCTGACATGCCTCTAACAATACAAATTTAACACCTTTCTACACAGTTGATTAAGCAGGTGGGAAACTGGCCCACATTGGGAATAAACTTTGCATAATAGTGTACTTTGCTGAAGAATGACTCTAGTTCTTGCAAGATTCTTAGGTGCTGGTAAGTTATTGTGTCCACAGGCTCCTGTGTGGGTGTGAGCCATTCCTTACTTACAAGGGGTGATCAGTAAGTAATGCAACTTTTTTTTTTTTTCTCAAAGAAGGTCAGTTTTATTCAGGATTCCAATACATCATATTATTCCCCACTTTTATAGCCACAAAACACCGTTTTTCAATGTAATCTCCATTCAGTGCAAAGGCCTTGCACCACCTTACAGGGATGGCCTGTATGCCCACACCGAGATACTGTTCCCTGCAGAGAGCAACCTACATTGGGCCAAAAATATGGACGTCGGTAAGCAAGAGATGTGGGCACACTTTTCAGTACCCCAACTGGTGGATAAGTGTGTCAGCACTACCAACAGGGATGTCCAATTGAGCAGCAACGTATTTGTTTGTGATCCATCAATCATCTCAAATGAGAGTTTCCGCACGATTCAACATTGCAGGAGTCACAGCTCTTCATGGCAGGCCAGCATACGCAAGATCATACAGGTTTGTGCGACCTCATTGCGATGATGATAGACACCTCACCCAATGACTCACCATGCTTCTGTTCACTGCCAGGTGTCTGTAGACATTCTGCAAGAGCCTATGAATATCTGCAATGCTCAGGTTTTCCATCAAAAGAAACTCAATGACAGTTCTCTGCTTGGAATGTGCCTCCATTACAGATGCCATTTTGAAGGCTATGTACAGTGCTACAACTTATTGTAACTTCATGAAACTATAGGGTCTGAAGTGTGAATATTTCACAATGTCCCATAATAAATTCCACATTTTTTCAACTGAAATTGGCTAAAAAAAAAAAAAGAAAAAAAAGAAAAAAAAAGTGTGTTGCATTACTTATTGAACACCCCTAATTGTATGTGACCAGGTACTTCACACTCGTCTCAAAGAAACTACATTTATTGAGGTGACAACACAAACTACTGGCTTGGAGCCATTTGAACAATATCTGTAGATTGTGCAGGTGCTACTCCTGCATGACTCCCGTAACTAGCAAGTCATCTAAATAATGAACATGGTTGGGGATACATTGGATGAGTTGCTCAAGGTACCTCTGAAATATTGTGGTAGTGCTTGTTACCACTTATAGCAACCTGTTGTAACGATAAATGCCGAACAGCGTATTAATTACTAAAAATTTCGTCTAGTCATCTACAGGTTGTTGAAAATAGGTGCTAGTGAATTGTATTGTAGAAAAATAATGGCGCTCTGCTAGTTTTGCCGACAGATCCCCCAGCTGAGGAATAGGTTACATTTTGGCAGTTGCTTCAGCATTAACAGTAGACTTAAAATCGTCACAAATTCTAAATGATCCATTTGGCTTCTCAGCTACAATCAAGGGCGTTGTCCACTGCCTGGACAACACTGGTGATTTGACTTCCATACTTTGTTGGTTGATTTGGGGGGAGGAGATCAAACCATACTTTGTAATCTATCCAGTTAAGCTTTAACTTGATCACACATGACAAAATGCATTGTATGTGCTGTATATACATTACTTTCTCATTCTACACTCCTGGAAATGGAAAAAAGAACACATTGACACCGGTGTGTCAGACCCACCATACTTGCTCCGGACACTGCGAGAGGGCTGTACAAGCAATGATCACACGCACGGCACAGCGGACACACCAGGAACCGCGGTGTTGGCCGTCGAATGGCGCTAGCTGCGCAGCATTTGTGCACCGCCGCCGTCAGTGTCAGCCAGTTTGCCGTGGCATACGGAGCTCCATCGCAGTCTTCAACACTGGTAGCATGCCGCGACAGCGTGGACGTGAACCGTATGTGCAGTTGACGGACTTTGAGCGAGGGCGTATAGTGGGCATGCGGGAGGCCGGGTGGACGTACCGCCGAATTGCTCAACACGTGGGGCGTGAGGTCTCCACAGTACATCGATGTTGTCGTCAGTGGTCGGCGGAAGGTGCACGTGCCCGTCGACCTGGGACCGGACCGCAGAGACGCACGGATGCACGCCAAGACCGTAGGATCCTACGCAGTGACGTAGGGGACCACACCGCCACTTCCCAGCAAATTAGGGACACTGTTGCTCCTGGGGTATCGGCGAGGACCATTCGCAACCGTCTCCATGAAGCTGGGCTACGGTCCCGCACACCGTTAGGCCGTCTTCCGCTCACGCCCCAACATCGTGCAGCCCGCCTCCAGTGGTGTCGCGACAGGCGTGAATGGAGGGACGAATGGAGACGTGTCGTCTTCAGCGATGAGAGTCGCTTCTGCCTTGGTGCCAATGATGGTCGTATGCGTGTTTGGCGCCGTGCAGGTGAGCGCCACAATCAGGACAGCATACGACCGAGGCACACAGGGCCAACACCCGGCATCATGGTGTGGGGAGCGATCTCCTACACTGGCCGTACACCACTGGTGATCGTCGAGGGGACACTGAATAGTGCACGGTACATCCAAACCGTCATCGAACCCATCGTTCTACCATTCCTAGACCGGCAAGGGAACTTGCTGTTCCAACAGGACAATGCACATCCGCATGTATCCCGTGCCACCCAACGTGCTCTAGAAGGTGTAAGTCAACTACCCTGGCCAGCAAGATCTCCGGATCTGTCCCCCATTGAGCATGTTTGGGACTGGATGAAGCGTCGTCTCACGCGGTCTGCACGTTGTAACGGAACATATTAAAGGCTTTACTTTAATGAAGTATGCGATCCCTTCCAAATTCAACCAGTTTAACGAGTATTTATGATTATAGAAAAGTTATTGTGTATGTTAACAATGATTGAACAACATGTCTCCATAAACAGTCAACCCATTAAATTATACTGAATAACTGACCCACACAAAAGTTTATATCACTTGATCACTGATACAGCAAATGTCATCATGAAAAACACTAAGTTTATCTTAAATAATTAATATGAAGTACGAAAAATAGTAGCCAACTTAAGTATTTTGGATCTCCTTAAATAAAAATCACCCAGTGAAACCTATTTGTTCACTAGGAGCGTTTTCACTCAGTATTCACGTAATCAATCCTATTTTAGACGAAAACCAATGTAATTCTTAATAATTCATGTTACTTACTTATTTATGCAAATTAGAGAAGTCAGTTGACAAACTTCTAAAAAACGGCCTTTTTGTAACAAAGAATTATTCTGTCAAGTCAACAAATCTGTCTGTCCTTTTAATAACATGTTAAATTATGTCACTCGATGCAAATTAATAACTTTTCTGCACAAATTATGATAACAGATGTACATGTGACTCATAAACTATATCTCTTTTTAGTAGTTCTTTGACAATGTTATAAATACAAGCAGCGAGAAGGGTCGAGAGAGCAGTCGGAGGCAGTGGGGCAGTCGGAATGTCACTTTGGTGAAGTGTGTTTCTATGTTATTGTTTGGCAAAACAATGCAAAGAACATGTAAAGGAAGTACTACTTTGTGTTGTGTTATGGTCTTTGGTGGACAGTGGAATTAATATGGCCACTAAAGTAATAAATATTTGATATTTACATATGTGTTGGTTTCGCTCGTTCTTTATCATCAAAAGCACATGAAAAACACGGGACCTCATGTGTTTACCCTAGACAACCAGATTTAGAGCCAGCATCAGCAACGAGACACAGCAGCGATCCAGCAAGCAGCAGCGATTACTACAATACAATACAGTGTAATGGCGCCAACCTAACATCAAGTGCTAACAAGCTCCGTAAATGGGAGTGAAATAGTGCGTTTACAGCAATTAGCAAGATATCAACGACTTAGGCGGACCATTACAACGTCCAGCACGAACGCTGGTCCAACTGAGGCGCCAGGTGGAAATGGCATGGCAAGCCGTTCCACAGGACTACATCCAGCATCTCTACGATCGTCTCCATGGGAGAATAGCAGCCTGCATTGCTGCGAAAGGTGGATATACACTGTACTAGTGCCGACATTGTGCATGCTCTGTTGCCTGTGTCTATGTGCCTGTGGTTCTGTCAGTGTGATCATGTGATGTATCTGACCCCAGGAATGTGTCAATAAAGTTTCCCCTTCCTGGGACAATGAATTCACGGTGTTCTTATTTCAATTTCCAGGAGTGTATTACAATGATAATTTTTACCTATGTAGGTTGGCACCAACAAAATATTTTTGCATTCTAAGAAGAATTTCGTGTAAAAATCTTGGCACAACAAAAAATGCCTTAACTCTACAAAACTTAGGCACTGCTGATTGCTTTACGGATATACGGGCTTGGAAACCTGTTGCACAACCTAATGTAAGTGTAAACAGCTGCTTATATTGCATACATAATGTATCACATTCTGTGAACAGTATCATAGTTGATACAAGGTTCACTTAGTCTTGACTTTTGAAAACCAGAGAGCACATAAGCAACAAAGCCAAACATTTTAGTTGTCGGCCGAGAATTGACTAACAGCAGGGTCAGTTGCCGAGCTCAATTTTTATAGTTAGCTTGGACTATGATGTGGCCCTACTATGGGATCGAATGAACATTGTACATCACCATTTAGTGCTGAGGGTGCTACAGACGATGTGCCAGTATATGTCCATATTAATCAAAGACATGGCCACGCCTATGTCAAAATGAAAATCTGCCATTGTCCCATTAATTTCCAGCTGCAACAAAAGCTTGTGCATCCTCTCCACTGCTGCTTTGGGCAATGGCGAGATAGCATTCAGTGTGCTGATGGTTGTTGTTGTTGCTGCTGTTGTCGTCATCGTCCTCGTCACAGCTGGTTAGGGCAGGTACTTGCTAGATACCACTGTTTGCAGCATGCAAAACAGGTGACATCACGGAAAGGACAGTGACGCCATTGATGTTGTGGTCTACAATCTGGACACAATTTGATAGCATGAACTTTTCAGTAATGATGGGGAGGAAACTGGTGCATGAGTCTCCACTCACTTTGGGACACAGCAATGGCAAACAAAGTGCTTTTGGTTTTGTGTGTCTATCAACGATGGGGTGATGGATTCCCAACTAATGAATCTCATGTTGCCAGACTACTGGAGGAATGGATGCTTGGTAAATCAGATGATGACACAGATAGGATGTCATTAACTCGAGCCTAGTTCTAACTGCATATATTTGGTGACCATAATAGTCAGTCAGCAAGCCAGAACTTCAGAACAATTTAAACTACCGGGCACAAGAATTGGCGCATTTTTCGCACCATTTTGAACAATTTATTAAACAGTAAGAACCCACAAGGTCCAGGGTCAGTTACTGGACTTGCCTTGCAGTGAACAACAGAACCATATAAACTGACCTTCCAACTCTTCTTGGCATCATCAAAGTGAATGACTGTGGAGGAAAAGGTGAGTAAACTGTAGCTGCAGACTGCTGTTGTTGGTTTTGCAGTAGTTATAACAGAAATTTCTGCTGTTGGAAATCCCATTGCAGTTCTTGCTGCTGCTGGAATTTTACTTCTGCCACAACTTTAGAAACTCAGGATCCATGCTGTACTGGGAGAGTTGTACAGTGACAAAGTTCTCATTCCTACTTTCCTGTCCTGCTTTGAGTAGGTAGAATACCAGTTATAATCATTCACGCTGTCAGTAACGCAAAGACTAGTGGTATAAATAGGTGATTCCTGAAGTTTATGACAGCAGAGTTCACAAAGTGAACCAGTAACCAAAAAGACCTCCAAAGCCTACAAAATTAGTTTCAAGCATATACAAACTCTCCAGAGAGCAATCCAAATCAAAATGTAATATAGGCATGGTTATACTGTACAGATCACTACTGTGTACTGAAGGTTTCAATGACTAGAAAAAGACTCACTGGCAAGCTGTGGCCAGACTGTAAGTGCAAATATCTCTGATTTTTGTTCCAAATCAACCTCGGGTTGTGTGGTACTGGATTGGATTGTGGAATTGGAATCACTGCCAGATACTAAAACTTCCAGGTGTGTGCTACTGCAACTATAAAGTCAGAAGAAGATACTAGACTAGCACCTCTCTCTCTCTCCTGAAATTATGTTCCAATTTATGTCTCATAAGTTTTGCAATTTCTTTCTTAACACAGATGATCCCATGCATTCATTGAATTTATACAGATATAGATGCCACACCACTCAAAAATTGGAATAGGTTCCTGAAATACATCATGCTTTCAAAAAAGAAGTAACTGCCATGAATTCTTTCTTCTCTTGAAGCTTTAAGTTTGTCTTATTTCTTGAGATAAATTAATAATAGTAATAACAACAATGACCAACATAAACATGAGGTGCAGTGGAGGAGCTCTGTGCATCAAATATTAATGTCAACAGACATACTACAACCATATTTTGCTGGCAAACAAGATTTGTGTTTTACTCTGGTGACAGTCTGTGTCTGAAACCTAAGTGTTTTCCAAATGAATTAATTTGCCAGGGTGTGTACTCTGATATACTTTTGTGTATTGGATGTAAATATGTAGATATGTACAAAAACATGTTGTGAAGCTTACAGATATATTTGTAAATGGAAAGTGTTGTTATAACTTGCAGTATAACAATCCTCTGCTGAAGACGTGTATGTGGTGAATATGGTCTCAGTAAGATATACTATATTGTTGGCATTGGCTACTGTTGATACTTATTTTAGTAAGAGAATATTGCCTGAAATGGACAGTGTTATTTAGGGCTTCTTGAACAATCTCAGACAAATAGATCTTGCCGAGAGGATTATTTTTTTCAGGCTGTCCATAACCTTTGACATTTATTACAGCTATTCGCTTTTGCTTGTAGCTCATCATGCAGACAGATTAGTTTAGAAACATAATCAATATTGCTATCCAAACTATCATAGTGCCACTGGAGAGAATTTGTAAATATTAATGTTTTTTTAACAAATTCGTCACAGACCAATAGGTCACTGACAGATGACATAATCAACATAACAACATTCAAGGTAGACACATTGAACAAATTCTTAAAAGTTTCCACATAGATCTTATACCGGGTGGTTATAATTCAGGTGTAGCTACTCACAGAGGTCCAATGTGGGCTGTAATTATATGACATGAAACTTGGCAGGTGTACTAATGCCTTAATGTGGAATCGATTTAAGCTGGAAAAAAATTAGTTCCAACTTTGGCCACCAGATGCAACTCCGATGCTGTGAATGCGAGAAAATGATATAGAAATATTTCTATACACAATAGATTAGGAACAGGACATGAGCAGAAAAGGTCAAACAAGTGAGAAAGGTGTAATGTTGATTTTATTATTAACTGCCACTAACACAATCTGTTCAGTATGAGCACTAGAGACATTGACGGGATGCTGAATCTTGAAAATGACATGGTCAAACTTGTTCGCGGCAGTTCCGGTGGACTCTGAGCAATGTATTCCTGCATACTGGCCTTCAGATAAGGTAGAGACCGAACATTTCCTGGTAAACGCATACTTTTAGATATCCCCAGAGCCAAAAGTCACATGGATTCATATCATGTGATCTTGCAGGCATCTGGAAAATTTCTTGAGATAACACATTTGTGAAAGGATGCATTATGCAGCTCTTTCAATGGGAAAGTGACATGAGGTACTCCCCCATCTTGCATGAAAACAGTGGTTTCCACAAAGTTGTGCCCCTCCAAAGTAGGAATCACATGCTGAAAAAGGAGGTCTCGATAACATACTGACATCACAGTACACCTGCAGGCCCTCTGGGTGTATTTTCTTCAAAGAAGAATGGACCAAGAATAAATATGTTTGTGAACCCACACAACACAATCACATATGGTGAGTGCAATGGCTCTTCATGCACAACACACAGTCTAACAGTACCCTAAATTCGGCAGTTGTGTGTATTCACTGTACACACTGTAGTATAAAATGTGTCTCATCACTTAAAAGAATATTGCTCGGCCACATCATCAACTTCAGTCCATGCCAGAAACTAAAGAGCAAATTCAGAACATTGTTGCAGATCATGAGGTTTCAACTGCTGCACTGTCTGAATCTTGTATGGGTACCAGAGTAACAGAGATCACAAAACTTTCCATACTGTTGACTATGGGATGGACAATTCTTGTGATACTGCATGGAGCACTAGCACCATCTGTGGCATGTGCTGCATGATCAGTTACAGCAACAGTAACCTCATTAATAACTTCTGTTGGGATAGGACACCTTCCTCTTCCAAATACCACACCAAGCTCAACCAAGTTTTCTAATTTTATCATCATCTTCTTCTTCAAACCATTTAATGACATTGGGCCTCTCCTTGGACCTTTCAGTCAGTGATAATCTCTCAATGCAACACTGTAATTACTGCCATTCACACAAAACAGTTTCACTAACAGCACATAGTCTCTCTTCTTGATAGCCATACTATTCACTCAGCTGAGTGTATAGCACCACGTTTGCACCTGGTGGCCAAAATTTAAAATAATTCTTTTACAGTGGAAATTGGTTCTGCATTAACCCATTGGCATACCTATCAGTTTTGCAGCCATACGATAATTAAAGCCCACACTGGACCTGAGAAGCTGCATGTTAATTATAACTGCCCAGTACTGAAGAATGACTTATGCTGTGTACTGATCTAATCTGGCATCAGATGATGATTGTTGATTACTATTGCTTCTCTCTTCATCATTGCACACCCCTTCTATGACCCCGTCACACACCCCAGCTATCATTACTACTCCTTGTCCAAGTTTGATGTGATTAATGCTGGAAGACAGAAACAAAAGTGGTCTTAGCCCTCTGTTGCCCACACTGAAACTATTTATTGTGTGGCTTCACTCCCTGTGGTTCTAGTACAGCCAACTGGTACCCTTAAAAAGTATTAGGAGGCCCTTTATTAGTTCCTTATTAGACACTATTTCTTCAAGCTTTAATGTCGCGAATATTCTGTATCTTTTGACCTCCAGAGCTTTGCACTGGAAGATCAGGTGTGGTGTGGTTTCATCCTCATCACCACATAGTGTACACTTAGGGCCTACTTCCTTTATATCCACCAAGTGTAGATGTTTCTTAAAGTTCATATGACAAGTCATTAGTCCTCCCATGAATTTAATGCATCTCTTGTTCAAGTCCAGGATTACAGAACTTCTCTTGCAACAAGGCTTTGGCATCATTAGCTTTTATTTTTGGATTATTGCCCAATGTTATATGTGCTGCCTCCTGGTCCAGCAACGTAGTTTTGATTTCACCATTGTCTTAGTGATGATTGGGACTGGTTCCAGTCCAATAAATGGAGTTGTCCTACCTGTCCTGATCAGTCTATCAACTTGGTTGTTGCAACTAATTCTTGAGTAGCGAGGGAGCCACAGCAGGTTTATCTTGTTGCAGGGACTTATGGGAGATTTCAGAGCTTCTGGGTTGCATAAATGTAGATGCTATGATCCTTGTAGCACATATACAAATTCTCCTCCTTGCACATTCTAATAGCAGATATTTCTGCCTGCTCGCTAGTCTAGGCCTTAACGACCATTTACTCCATTCCCAGCATCTTCATCTGTTTTCTACTCATCAGTAAACCAGAATATGACTCCTAAATGGTTTTGTGGCATATTCTTCTACTGCTCCCTTCTTCCAGTTGTTACAATTAAAGGTCTATTGAAGCAGTTGGAAGTGCCAGCATATCCCCAACCATTCCTACATTTACTACGCTCACTATATTTGTGTGAGATTCAGGATATCCTATAGGAATCCAGTTATTTCCATGCCCCTGCTTCTGTCTCCATTGAACCCAGAGGTGCAATGGAGGCATATCCAGCGTGGTCTCCATACCAGCAGTGGGTGCGCTGTTAATTATTCCTGTTATGACTATGCAGGCCAATTTCCGTACCCTGCCGAGCTTCTTAGCAGCCATTTTCTGTTCCACTTTATTCCACAGTACTGTAGTCAAAAATTGCAGTAGGGCTTATTACAGTGGTGTACACACAGTACATACTCCATGGATTTAGACCTCAGTTTTTACCACAAGACCCACAAGTCATTCTAATGTTCACAAGTGCACCTTTTGCCTTGGAACATTTATTCTTTTATGGGGTGTCCATGATAGTCTTGCAATCTGCTGGTAGAGTTTTGTCATGGAGCTTGACATTCCACTGTGTGTGCTGAATATGTTTCCTCTTAAATGGTATTACAACAGTTTTCTTGGGACTGACAATTAGATCCTGTTTTCTGCAATAGTTTTCCACAATGTGCAACACAC
Source organism: Schistocerca nitens (assembly GCF_023898315.1). Lineage (NCBI taxonomy): Eukaryota > Metazoa > Arthropoda > Insecta > Orthoptera > Acrididae > Schistocerca > Schistocerca nitens. The sequence goes on from NC_064617.1 coordinate 356,362,221, forward strand.
ATTGTGCCATCATTCTAACAGTACTATCAATTTTTTTACATATTACTATGACTACATTGTTTGTATATCCTTGGCATTCGTGGCATCTAGTATTTATCTCTTCAATGAGTTCATTCATTAGAAAACCTCTCCTTGTGGAAGCCACCTGGTAGTGTTGATCACTATTTTCTCATTCTTCAAGGTGACTTTTACCTTTCTTCTACTTAGTATGGTCTTAATTCAGCTTCATATGGTGGTCTCAATGCCATGCTCTTCTGCATTTCTAACCATGGATTCAAGGTCATCTAGCTACAAGTCACCTCATTATCCAGGAAGACATGATGTTCCTGGTTGATATGCGTGTTGGTTTAAGTGCAGAGGAACCTCAGTTAATGTCTTATCCCTAATGTGTACATTAACAAGCTTTTCTAAAGTCTTTAGAAGAAATGAGGACAGAATGATCAGTCTCATATCCTCTATGATCAGCTCTTCCTGGCTTTGGAATGAGAACTATCCTTACTATTCCTGTTACTATGCTGACCCTAAACAGTCTACACAGGACCTAATTAAATCTTCTCCAGTTGGTTGCAGTAGAGCTGGAAAGAAACCATGTGGGCCTGGTGGATTGAATGGCTGAAACGTTCTCATCACCCACTGGATTGTTTTTGAAATCATTACTTTCACTGGTGGATCCCCAATTTTCTCTTTAACTACCTGTAAACCTGTGTCTCTCAGGGACTGACTCCTAGTTTGTGTTATCTGCCAGAGCACAGTGAGGGAAGTGGGTCTTGAGTAGTACATCCAGCATCTCATTTGTTGTCCTCCTTCCTTAGAGTACCTCCTGGACTAGTTGGTACTTTAGGGAGGATTTATGAAGTCTAACACAAATACCTGTGCCTTACACTTCTTCACAGAATACCTTACAGGATGACAGCTTCGTTTGTTTGATCACAAGACTGTTTTTGACTTGCACACATGTCTCAATGACATTGCATAGTACATCATAAAATACAGACACTGCAAAATAGTATTACATGCCTAAACAGGCCCCAACAATAATAGTGCAGGATTCAAAGTAAGTGCTTGACTGCAGGCTGTGGGCACATGGTGACGTATGAAGTATACTGAAACATTGGTGCATACTCTTGCGTAAGGTGGCTTACTAGTGTAATTTTTCCACTGCCAGAAGCTCTATGTCATGCCACTAAGTTAAAACCCTGTGCCGCTACACAGCATATGGTTTAGATCAGTGCCTTCTAGTTTGCATACTTACCTCGTGCATTAGCTTTTGGGTTAAGCAGAGTTTCTGGGAACAAGTATCTGTAGATACATCTACTTCAGTAGACAAATTTATTTCTATTTAAGAGCTTGCCGTCTCAGGGTATAGTGAGGAATCTGCAGGGCAATTTTTAGTGTTTCTCCATTCTCCTCATTATATTTTGCGTACATTCCAAATTTCAGTAGCACCATTTGGGATCTTATATCTATTTTTTACACACAACAATATGGCTACGGACTGTGCTCATTGTGAGTGGACACAAGGAGAAATGGCCGCTGTCCATAAACAGCCGGAAGCTGCATTGACTACTGTTGACATGCTTCTGGCTAACATTCATTCTTGTGGCAATATCGGAGCACTGGTGATGAGACCTGCAACACATTTGATGGTACTGGAATCCCCTGTGGTGACCCAGGTGTCACTGCATCTTCTGATATGCAACATCTGACCGGTCCAGCCTTGCTCAAGAGTAGGTGCACACAGTGGTGGATTCACATGACACTGGGCAGAAGGCGGAAGAGGTATGGGATGCCTGTTCTGTTGGGCCACAGGCTGATTTTCCTGCCCAGTCTAGACAAATGCAGAGGGTGGGTATGCTTGTCATTGGGAGCTCTAATGTTAGGTGGGTGGTGGAGCCCCTCAGGGAAATAGCAGGCTAGGCAGGAAAGATTGGCAGTGTGCACTTAGTATGTTTGCTGGGGGGGGGAGCATTATCCATGATGTGAAGGAGGCCCTGACGGCAGCTGGCAGCTGGCAGCTGTCAAGCACACTGCATGCAACCATCTGCATATAGCAGCACATGTCAGTGCGAATGATGCTTGCTGCATGGGTTCTGAGGGCATCCTTGGCTTCTTATGGCAGATGGCAGATTTGGCAAGGGCAACTACCACTGCATTTGGGGTGCAGGCTAAGCTGTCGATCTGTAGCATCATACCCAAGGTTGATCTCGGTCCTCTGGTTTGGAGCAGAGTGCAGAGTGGAAGGTCTAAACCAGAGGCTCAGACAAATCTGCGATGGTATCGGACACGAATTTCTCGACCTCTTCCATAGGATGCAAGACTGTTGGATTCCCTTAATAGGTCAGGCATGCACTACATGCAGGAAGTGGCTACTAGGTTAGCAGAGTATGTGTGGCATGTACCTGGGGCTTTTTTTAGGTTCGAGAAACCCTCCCTTGGGATCAAAGATGATTTGCATGATAAATTTGCCAAAATGTCCTCAGAGAATGTTTGTTGTTGCAGATCAGAGATTGGAAAGGTTAATATGACTTTAGCAGACTCCAAGAGCATCCAAGGAAAGGTCCCAGAATTAGTATTGCTTACTGAAGGTTATAACACAGATACAGTATTGGGAACAGAAAGTTGGTTGAAACATGTTAATGACAATGAAATCCTACATTCAGATTGGAATATTTATTGAAGGATAGATTAGTTGCCAACGGTGGTGGCATGTTTATTGCAGCAAAGAATTCTATAAAATGTAGTGAGGGTATCACGGATTCAGATTGTGAATTAATCTGAGTCAAAAATGGTAATCAGATGCTTTTATAGACTCCCTTGATCAGGAGATGTAATGGCAGAGCACTTTAGACAGAACTCGCATTGTAGGAATTAATCTGACATTGTTCTGGATGTCTTGTCCAAAAATTACTTTGAGCATATAGAGAACTGTGGTATACACCACTTCTAACAAACACCGAACAACGCGCTCCAGTACGCAGCCGCCAAATACATCGCTGGCCGCACTCCTCTGGGCGGCCCGCTGCTTCCATCGCTGGCCATTTTCACACGCACGCTCCCTGACGTGGCCAAGAAATACATCGCTGGCTGGACTTCTCCGGGCGGCTACCATCGCTGGCCGCCTTCTTGCGCGCGCGCGCGCGCGCGTTTGTCAGCACACAGCAATTGGCTACGCCAGGAAACATTGCGATTGGTTTTCCCTGGAAAACAGCGACCCCAGCCGACGGCTCCATTAACTAGCAAGCCTTATATAAACCCGGCCGTCACCGCAAACAACAGTTCTCATCGGGAAGTGCAGTACGCCGTGTTCCAGCTGCTTGTGGATGACTCGCCGCACCACTCTAGGTTACCTGGCTGCTTGGCGGAAAATCTTGCGACTTCACTTGGAGAGACTGAACTACACTGGACTTGGGAATAATTACGGGACTTGCACCCCACCATGCACATTCGGGCATTGGTATAACCAAACTTTAATTCTGCATTACTTCTGAGTGTGAGCCTGGGTAGACGCTTGGCTAACATAATTGTTAAAAAGTGATTTGTGATTTAATAAACCAGACTGAAGAGATTATTGTGTTATTCCTGGTTATAACAAGAACCAACTCATGAGGGTAACATCTTAGACCTCCTGGCAACAAACAGACCTGAACGTATTGAATCAGTCAGCATAGAGGGAAGTATCAGTGATCAAAAGGCTGTGATAGCATCTTTGATAACGGATCTTATAAAGAATGTTAAGAAAAGTTGATGAGTTGATGAGGACGAAGATGTTGAGAACAAATGGAAAAAATTCAGAGGCATTGTGCAATATGTCCTAGACAGGTATGTTCCAAGTAAGGAATTAAGGGATGGGAAAGACCTACCATAGTTTAATAGCTGTATTAGAAAACTGCTGTGTAAACAAAGAAAACTTCACCTCAGATTCAACAGAAGTAAAAACATAGTTGACAAACAAAAGCTGAACGAAGTGAAAATGAGCATAGGGTGAGCAATGAGAAAAGTGTTCAGTGACTTTGAAAGTAAAACATTTTCTATCAATCTGAGTAAAAGCCCTAAGAGGTTTTGGTTGTATTTAAAATCAGTAATTGGGTCAAATCATCTGTTAATGCACTCAGTGACCATACTGCCACCAAAACGGAAGATAACAGAGAGAACGCCAAAATACTGAATTCCGTGTTCCGAAATTGTTTCACCAAGGGAGATCTTAACACGGCCTCCTTTCAATCATCATACAAACGTTAAAATGCCAGATATTGAGATAACCAATCACGGAATAGAAAACAACTACAATTGTTTAGTAGTGGAAAGGTGTCATGACCAGATTTTACAAAGTTTACGCAAAAGAACTTGCTCCCCTTGTAGCAGTAATTTATCATAGACCACTTGAGCAACGAAAGGGACCTAGAGACTGGAAGGGTTGTAGGATAGAGGCACACAATTATAGACCAATACTGTTGATGTCAATCTGCTGTAGAATTATGGAACATGTTTTATGCTCAAGAATTATGATGTTTTTTGGAGAATGAAAATCTCCTCTATACTAAACAACATGGATTCCGCAAACAGAGATCCTGCGAGACTCAGTTCGCTCTGTTCCTCCGTGAGATCCACAGCGTTATAGACAACCGCACTCAGGTTGATGCCATGTTCCTTGACTTCAGGAAGGCATTTGAGTACAAAGTGTCAGATGCTCTTAAGGCTGTTCACAGATGATGCAGTTGTCTATAACAAAGTAGTAATGCCAGAAGATAGTAACGATTTGCAGAATGACCTCCAGAGAACTGATGAATGGTGCAGGCTCTGGCAGTTGACCCTGAACATAAATAAACGTAACATGTTGCGCATATATAGGAAACTATTGATGACAAACCCCTGGAAACGGTATCTATCAAATGTATTGGAGTAACTATCCAGAGTGACCTTAAGTGGAGTGACTGCGTAAAACAAATAGTGGGAAAAGCAGATGCCAGACTCAGATTCATATGAAGAATCTTAAGGAAATGTAACTCATCCACGAGGGAAGTCGCTTATAAGGTGCTTGTTCGACCAGTTCTTGAGTATTCTTCATCTACTTAGGATCCCCACCAGGTACGAATGACAGAAGAATAGAGAAGATCCAACGAAGAGTGGCTGTTTCGTCATGAGATCATTTAGCTGGCACAAGAGTGTTATTTGTGAATCACAGAGAGATTTACTATTGAAATTTTGAGAGAGCACTTTCCAGGAAGAGTCAGGCAACATATTACTTCCCCCACCTCCCACCCCACATGTGTCTCGCATAATGACCACAAGAAGAAAATTCAAGAAATTAGAGCTAATATGGAGGCTTACTAACAGTCTTTCTTCCCACACACTACTTGTGAGCAGAACAGGGTTGGAAGGCTCAGTTAATGGTACAAAAAGGTACCCTCCACCATTAGGTAGCTTGCAGAGTATGATGTAGAAGTACACAGATATTCAAAAATAGTACTGTATCAACTACTTCTTCCTTTCTTCTGTTCCTGAAGATAGGTTCCCTACCTCTGTTCAAGATTTCCAAATTATTTTCTAGTATAAATTTGAGTATGTGCTCACCTCTGTTGTTGATGTTGCTGCTTCCCCACACGGGGTTGTGGGCATTGGCATTACAACCAGCCAGCAATTATTCAGTCTACTGTGAGCAGCTGTCTACTAGCCTCCTCATCTCCTGGGAAGTAATAGTCCTCAGAAGGAAGGTAAGTTGAGGTCAATACAGTTCCCATGTGCTTCCTTCCTCATGTTGTTTCATCCTGGTTGTCACTAAGTCCCCGGAAAAGAAATCGGCCAACGGCATGAATGAAATTTCATTCTTAATATGGACATATGTTCTAGAGTTCTTTAGGTTTCTAGAGTAAATCAACCTACCTCCAGTTTCTCCAACACCTGAAACGCCCTTTTTGTATTGATAGGGTTCCTGGATCAGGGCCACCTGCATCTCCTACCTCCCCTGGAGACGACTCAGGGTGGCAGTTGCCCCTTTACTGTGTTGCTGGTTTACCTGTAACACTTGCGGCTTCCAACTTGCCACCATGGCTGCTTCCAGTGTCTTTGATTATCCTAATGGCAACCTGTGAGAGCCATAAGCACAATTTCAGGACCAGTTCTTGTATTGGCATCAGGGATTTTTCACTGAATACTGGTAAACATCCAGTCCTCTGTTGAGACCCTTCAGTTCTGCACTGTACTTTCTCATACAATCTTAGGTGGGGCATCTTTAAGAAGTTTCAGTATTCAAATTTATATCTTTGCAATCTTCAACAGCTCAGCCACTGTCTTGACCAACAGCTTCCCCTCCTACTGCAGAGTTACCTTGGATATCATCTCCTTAAACCAATTCACTGTTTCTATCCCTTCACAGACAAAGATAAGAGCACCATTGTCGAACAGACACACCCGGATTTGGGTCCTGGACTTGCATCCTCCACAAACTTCTCAAATAGATCCACCTGCCCCAAGGTTATATTCATCAGTGGATATCCCTGTTGGATAACTGCCATCCTAAAAGCTGAGACACAGTGCTATAGGTCTGTTTCCCTATTTCTTGCCTTTGCTTTTTAGGGATCCAGTTATCCTGAGAAAAGGGAACGGTAGACTCCTCTTATGTTTTCATGTTTCCTGTCTTAAGAGATAGAAGGGGGTCTGATTACTGCATTAACTCTGAGACAGTTTGTTTTTGAGGTTTTCGGTCCAAGACTTTTTTATTTCTTCCATTTATGTTTAGGAAGCCATTCTTAGCTTTCTTTTTTATTTGTTTGTTGAGAAGTTTCCTCCTGTGAACCTGGGACCAGGATTTGACCTTGACCTATTCCAACTCCTCAGCAACTGTTTCCTCTTCTTGGACTGGTCTGTTGCCTGATACAACTGCGGTAACAGCTTCCATGTGGTCCAACCCAATGCTTTCGTGTTTGAGGCCGCATGAAGTCCCTCAGCTTTTGTTTTGTTTTGTTTTCCGTGTTCTCCATTTTGGTCCCTGCAGTGTGGGACTAATTACTCAGGGAGCTTACCTGGTACCCTCAGGCATCTTTAATGACACCTCTTCTCATGTGCCACACACACTTTGCCATGGAATTGGGGAAGACTATGGGAGTGGATATGGGAGAGATGGAGGTTGTGGGACATTCTTTGTACGCTTCATCCAGTGAGGCCTGGTGGCATGGGAGACTATGCCAGTAGCTGCATGGCCGTAAGCTTCATGTGAACATACAAGCCTCTCTGCTGGTATGGTTAGTTCTTGAACAAGGTGATGTCCTCAGGAGAGATGTCAAAGTTTAACTCCAGAAAAGTGGTGGAATGATTCCTCAGAAAGTGCAGTCAAATTTCTTCTCCATCCTTCCCAAATCTGAGCTTGTGCACCGTCTCTGAAGACCTTATTGCCAGTGGTATGTTAAACCATTACCTTCCTTCCTTCCTGGCACAGGATGAAATGTATGATATAAAATTTGCTTATTAAGTTCATTCTCATGATTTAAGGAAATGGAAATGTTTCACTTAGTTCATCAACAGTGCTAGAAGCTAACGGCGAACCAAAGGAAACAGTAGGAACTACTATGCCAATTATACTGTTGGCAAGACATGAGATTTTAGAGATATTGTGGACTTCTTCATAATATTCTGACCACAAATTATGTACTTGTCCTTAATTGAGCAAACATATCTAGTTGATTGGGTATCATACAGTGATCATCTTGTCTCTTTCGTTTTTTCTTCCAGGCTGGGAGTATGCTTTATTTCAATTACCAGATGGACGCGAAGGAAGCATACACTTGTGGCTTAGTCAGCCATTTATTCAAAACAAATGATCTGCCAAATGTACTACAGAAACTGGAAGAAGCCTCCACTTTGCCTGTCAAGGTGACGTATTCTGTTAACACTGACACTGGAAAGATCATTATGATTTTGAAGCCCCACAAAATTCAGTCATTTTAGTGATAAAAAGCTAGTTTACAAATAATGGCTAGATCGAAGCTTGACTTTAGTGCATGTGTAGTTGCTGAAGTGATATTGCACATTTGTTTGCAGTTAGTAATAACATTACAGGAACAAGGACAACAATGGGCTTTGTATTGTGGTAATATATTTAATATTTCATAAAAAAGCAGTGACACATTTGACATTAGTTTAGAGGATACAAAATTACTGAATGTGTTACTTTATTTTACTTTGAAGTTTCCACTCACTTTAATACCAGTGTAGCAAACTCAGCTTACTCTAATCCAAATTTCTTCTGTACTGGCAGTGAAAACAAGCACAGTAAACAACATCTTTCATTGAAGATATTTGCTAAGTTGATATTTATGTACCTAATGAACATTTATATATAATACACTTGTTTATTTCATAGATAATGTCATGGAAAGGATATCCTTCTCTAGATCTCTTCTTAAGAACACCAACCTTTTCAGCAAGAGAAAGGACATCCACACACAGCCTTATCCTTTTCATGATGTTGTTGTTATTCCAACCTGGACTTTCCAGTGTTTCATCTCATAAACAAACACCATGGACAGTCAATTTGGATAAGAAAATAATCCCACACTTATAATTTTTCATTAAATTGATAATATTAAATTATTTGTATAGATGAAGTACGTTTCGTCACAATGGACAAATGTGGAAACAGATGTGGCTGGTTTTTGCACTGTTGTAGTACTTCACAATAATGGAGAATGAGCTAATGAGTGATCTTAAAACTCAAAGCTGATCTGGTAGTAGTATGGGCAGATTTTGAACAGATGAGAGCTGCAACTGAGGAAACCAGTATTAGGAACAGGGTATGTGACAGGAATGTGTGAAAACCTGGCAACTCATGCAAAAAGTTTAAGAGATGCTGAAAGTATACTGGCTGTGGTCTAAACATTTCCAGCTGCTTCAGCAGCTCTCTGGAGAATGTAGAAAATAGCATGCAGACAAACAAAGGGATTCAAGAACAGTGCAAATTAAGTCTAAGCAGTTCCTACCTGGATAGTGAATATGCGGTAATTAAGAACCTTTAAGCAAAGTGTTGGACTCAGAAATATCAAATTTGATTTAGGCTATTTAAGGAAATACTTTTGTAAAGAAGATACATAATGAATATTGGGCAGATTGTTAACACCATGGACAGTAAACTCAACTACCCAATTGAGGATGACATCAGGCACATCACTGAGACTGCTCCTCTCACTAATCTGAAGCTTATACATTCTTTGAGCAATATGACATGCCCTGGATAAAACACTGTGTTGAACTTATAAAGAAGGAGCTTCAGGAGTTACTCAGCAGGATGAGATGATCACATATGGGTGGCTACTTTCTATCACCACTCACTCTGCAACACTGCGCACAAGGTCTATGTCTGAATGTTTCCAGTGTTAAGTTATTTGCATGACTGATTTCTAGAAGTGCGTGTATCCAGAATACTGCATGTCAAATCCCTGTGATTTTTAATGTTTTCACTATGGCCTGTTGTAGGATACAGGCTTCCAAAGAGAATAGCTGTTGACATAATAGCAACAATTAATGATTTTTTAAAAAAATGCTTCAACTTTTACAGCACAAAGGGTAAACATTGTCAACAGTTATTGAGCCCCTTGATCTTTTTGGAAGCCTGTACCCTGCAACAGGCCTGGTGTTCCTGCAACGTTTTCATTGTATCTGTCTGCAGCTCAGTGCCTCCCCTATATGGTGAGTATCAATGTAGTCTTCTGTATTGTTGTTTATCAATACTATTGTTCTAATGCATTTATTTGCCATGTGACCATATTTTTGTAAGTAATTTTCAATAAATAGAAGTTTATCGGAACGAAGTCAAAGTTTCTGTTTTACTTCTGTACATGAAAAAGTTAAGAAATTTATCAGAAATCTAAATATGATGCGGATGAATCCAACTTATTAAACACTGTATCACCTTTCTTCGCCTTGAAATACCCCCCCCACCCTGCCCCCTTTTATAAATGCCCTTTTTTGCACTGTAAATGTATTTTGCCATTTTTGGAAAATAGCTGTAGAATTTTATGGTACTTGTGGCAGTTGATTGTTAACTGTTCCTTAGAGCTTGTTTCCCTTTTACATAGCGATTTCTATTTGTTGTACTAAAAACTTTATTTGTATATCTGTGCCACTGTTAAATTTTAACTTTGTTCATTTAGAAGAAAACTGGACAAAGTATTAAAAGTATATATTTAAAAACCAGTGAAATTATTCAGCAGCATTGTCTGCTTTATAAATATCTTTCCACAAGTGTTCTCTACTCTCTATAATAGAATGATTCATTATGCTTTTGTTACATATTATTTCACTTTTATGATCTCAACATGACTTCTCAGAATGCTTAATTTACAATACATGACAAATCAGGCTCAGATAAACCATTTACTATCTGTTTTACATAAAATTCACTGCAGGTGTTTGTATCTAACTTGAAGAAGTTGTCAGTGGTTGTGCGACAGTGACAAATTATGGTCAGACAAGTAACTTAGCATTTTGTTTCACATGTTGCTATGTTGTTCAAAGCAAATGTTTTGGTCTAAGTAGTAGTGTCAATTACTGTTGCAGTAAGATATCTAATTCTCGTTGTAAATTTTACCATGGAAAATAATCTGAAGCTGCATAATGCCGCAAGCTGTGCTACATACAAAGTGGTGTAGTGGCATCACTGGTTGGCATGCTGCTGGTTACCAGTATTTCTCATTTCTAGAAGATTCTCAAAATTGCTTATGTTTGTAATGTTTGCACAGTCTGGAATATTTGATGTTTGTGTAACTGCACTCTCTGATGAGGGGTTCAGTTTATGACTGGACGTTAGTCCTTCCAATGCTACAAGTTGTTCTTCACTGATGATCCTGCTTTCGTATTAGGACTCTAGTGTGGTTACAAAACGACATTGTATGGTGAAGATGCTGCGTATTTCAAAACATTTATATCACCGTGGCTCCAATTACATAATGTACAGGAACCAGGAAACATGACGTGTTTGGCAAATGCATACTTTTCTTTGGATGGCACAGCCCAGCACTGAATCGAGTACAACCAAGAAAAGTGCAACAGCTGCGATAAATTCCAGCCCAAACTGAAGAAAATATTTGGCACCCGCTTAGCAGAAGAACAATTGAAGAAGGTGATCCAACATTATGGGAAACTGACGGTTCTACACATAGAATGTTTTAGTCATACACCATATTGCAAATGCGAATAAGACAGAAGATGACAAAATGTCACACTTGATGAAAGGATTTGCAGGATACATGTACCATGCTCTTGTATGTCACAGCAGAGGTACTGAAGTGATGCCAGCACACTATGAAAATGCAGCAGAAAAGAGTTGAATGAAAGAGGTTTACTGATTACCAAATGTGGTCCCTATGTCAGTTATGGAAGATCACTATGGCCTCGCCTCTCTCATGTGTCAGGTAGTAAGAGAAGAGAGTCAGCAATTTATGGCAGCCATCAGTGTCATATCAAATACACAAGAGACAGCAGCCATGAATGTCAGCCCCACCTGGCAGGTAGTAATGGAGGATCTCGAAGAAGAGGTGCATCCATGTTTAGCACCCATCTCTGCCACCAGTCGAATGTGCCAGGAACAAGGGACTCAGCCAAATCGGACTTATGTCACAGCCAACAAACAACAGACCACCACCTGACCAACTAAAGGTAAAAGCCCTGCAAATAACAGACATTTGGAGGACAGCACGTTGGTATGTTTCCACTGGACCCGTACAGTACTGCAGGGAAAGAAGACAAGTTTTTGAAGAGTGCTAAACCCCCAGCCCATCACAACAGTTCTATTTACATCAATCAATTGCGGATGATTATAGTTGAGCTGTGGAGTGAACCCCATCACTGTACCATGGACAAAGTTGCTCCCCAACATGCTGTAACCATTTCCCATTGCCATACAGAGGTACCCCCACTCACCTAACAACCAAATTCTAAAAAACTAAGTGATGTGACCACCTGTGGAGGCGAGGCCATCACAGATAATGGCATACAGATGTGTTACAAAATCATGAGAAAAGATGTCTACCCATTGTTGCACACCATTGACACCCTAGAGTGCTTGAAAAGAGCAAATTGTTTCTTAGCCGTGGATCAAGGTTGACTGGCAAAAGACAGCTTTTGTAACTCCAAACAGACCCTATGAGTTTAAAGTTATGCCATTTGGACAATGTAACCCTCCAGTTACTTCTAAGCTGTGTTGACAACCTGTTTGGTCACCTTGAATGGATGACGTGTTTTGCTATCTGGATGACATTGTTGGTGTTTTTTTAAGACATTTGAAGAATATCCACCCCACCTGATAACTGTGTTGAGTTGTGTTCAGATGGCAGGTCTACACCTGGAATGGAAAAAGTGCTTCCCTGCTGCCCAAGAAACAAAAATTTTGGGGGCACTTAGTGAATGATGACAGAGTCCATTTCAAACAGGAGAAAATAAGACCAGTCACATATTTTTAGACTTATCAGCACATTCATGATGTGAGAAGTTTTCTTGGCACTTGTTTGTACTATCAATGATTCATAAAGTACCTCCATACCTCAGCACATCTGCTACGGGAGATGCTAAATTTTCTCCAAACAAGGTGCAAGAAATATCTGCCCTTGTTCTTCAGGAGGTGCTAACATCTTCTCCAGTTCTATCATTGTATGATGAGAATGCTGAGACATAAATTCACATTGATGCCAGCAATTATGGGATAGGTGTAGCTCTGGTACAAATCCAGGAATGTGCTGATAAAGCTGATAGCTTATGCTTCCTGAAAACTCTCCAAGCCCAAGAGGAACAACTCTACAACTGAAAAAGAGTGCCTTGCAGTTGTTTGGGCTATCAGCAGGTTCCTACTGTATTTATTTGGCAAACCATTAATCTTTGTCTCAGATTATCATTTTCTATGCTGAATGACAAGCTTGAAGGATCCACAAGTCAAATGGCAAGAAGGGCACTGACGCTTGAGGAATACATCATCACAGTTGTATATAAAAAGGACACAAGGATGCTGACTGCCTTTCAAGGAATCCTATGGCAGGAGGACAGCAGCTTGGACCTAATCTAAGGCATTGCTGCATTAAATGTTATTACTGCTGGGCAGAGGGACATCTGTGGTCACTTATCATGAAGTATTTTGATGATGCCCCAACCTCTGGCCACCAGAGGTTGTAGACTTAATTAGACGCTGGCATCACTGGTGAGGTTCCTACTTACTCATCATTTGCCATGTCAGCCATTGTAAGGAATTCCAACAATAGAAGCATGTGTCACAGTTACCTCTGAGGCATCTGGTACCAATTCAGTTTGCAGCTCCGGAATGCAAGGTTCCTTGCAGATGACATATTTTCTCTGATAATGAAAAAAATTTCAGTTTAGACTAATATCATAGATAATTTTATGTTGCGACATCACCCACAGGATGACAACTGCCTGCCACCTACAGACATATCATCTTGTAGATTGCCTGAGTAAGACATTGGCAGATAAGCTTCCATTGTCTGTTGACATCTAACAAAGATTGGGATACAGTACTATCTGTCATGACATTCACATACAACACAGCGAAACAAGGCAATACAGGCTTTACCCCATTCCTTCTGCCACCTGCATGTGAGGCCGAAACAAAAATGGATATACTGATCCCATTTCAACAAGATGATACTCAGGATGACTATGTGAAACATCTCATCATCACGTCCAAAGAAACAAGATATCTGCCTCACATACGGGCCCTTGACACCCAAGAGAAAAACCGGCAGCACCACAACACCAAGTACCGCCCAGTCAGATAGAGCATGGGAGACTTGGAATGGATTTTTATGACTGTGCAGAAAGCAAGACCATCAGAGAAGTTACTGAAGTGCTACTTTAGGCCATATTATATCCTTCATTGCTCGTTGGATGTCACATACAAAGTTGACGATTATGACTGTTCATCATGAAGACAAAAGTGCGGAGACACTGGTCCATGAGTTCCGTATGAAGTCCTGAGGTGCAAATATCGACACTGGAGGCTCCTCATTCAAGGAAACTTAGGACTTGCATCAATAGGAGGGGTTTCCTTTCTAGCTTGTCAGAGTGAAGAGGATGTGACATCTTGAATGAGAACTTCTGAAACACTAGGTCACTGTTTCTCCAGGAGAGGGGGCAATGCTGCAAACTGTGTTGTGTGCAATGTGGTGTAGTGAATAATATTGCTCATTGGTGAGCTGCAGGTCTCCAGTTCAAACTGGACCACCAGCAATTGTTTGTCATTTAGTATTTATCATTTTTGGAAGGTTTTCAAAATTTGTTATGGTTGGTGTTGTCATAAAAGTACTTTCTGTGCTAAGTATTGTACTTCATTGACAACCTCCCTCTTAGATTTGGACTTGATTCTGGTTACAAGGTGACAATATCAAGAAGTCTACGTGTCCGTGTACTACCAGTCAGGAAATCAGTGTTGAAGTCACCAAAAATAAAAGAGTATCCAGTTAAGTCTGCAGAATTTATTTAACAATAACTACTAACCTGTGTGTTTGGATAAATATTCAGTAATTTTTAGGAATGGGGTTTGACTCTCATTTTTACATACATACCTGGTACCCCTTTCCCCTCCTTCGGTTTACAATAATATATTAGCTTTCCTACATCCAAATGCTGTGGTGATGTCCCATGTGATGTTCAGAGAAGTAAAGCATATCTGCTAATATTTTATATGCCCTTTCATTTTCCTGCATTGTTATTAGAAGTTTATCAGGAAAATCTGCAGAATTGTCCAAGCTGCACTATATTGCTTTGCTAGTAGCTGTTTCAACTGTTTTTAATCTGCAGCCCTGTATTTCAAATGAATTTACATAAGAGCTAATGCAAACATGGATAACACGAATACAGCTTTGGTCAGATTAGATGCTGCTGACAGTTACCCATTCAAGTCACCTCGTGGACTACAACCTTAATGTGGTGAGGAGGTCTCTATGCTTCAGTGATCCACAGAGATGTACTGGCAAGAACTGCATCCGCTAGCCCCCTCTCCACCATGCCAGACTGGTCAGCAGCTGAGAAACTAGACAGACAGTGGTCTCCCTAGAGGATTCCTTTCTTGGGAGTATGTGGGTGGCAACCACATAGAACCTCAGCTAAGTGTGACATTATTTCCACTTCCTTGTGTCAGATTATTTCTGTTGCTTTTCCTATCAGCCTTTCTTGGCCAATTCTTGCCTTTTTGGCTCCATTACTATTAGGTTGCAGGACATGAGAGTGTCTTTAATTTTCATTCTCTAATCTTATCTTCCATGGGGGAGGAAAATCTCCACAGGATAGAAACCAGAAATTATGGACGAAGAAAAGTTGTGGGAAGGCATGATGAGACTGAAATAGACCATACAGTGGTGGTGGTAGTAGTAGTAGTAGTAGTAGTAGTAGTAGTAGAAGAAGAAGAAGAATAAGAAAAAGAAAGAGGAGGAGGAGAAATTAATATCTTACCAGAAGCATTCAGACACAGACTGTACAGCATGTGGTGCCACTGTGTGTGTGTGGTGATGGATTTCACACCAAGTGTGAACTCCCTTCTCTCCTGAGTGACTCTACAAACTCTGCATTATATACACTACACATCAAACAGAAATAACATCATTATAATTTGTGGAGATTAATATTTTTTACAGATAAAAACATAATTTGTAAATGCTGCAAAACACTTACAATATGAATCTTGTAAATTTTACAAAAAAATAACACAGGACAATGTTGGCACACTATGAGCTAATATACAGGTGCTGCAAGGGGAAACTTGCCGAGTCATAACGTCATAGCAAATATCATTTTCAAGAAAAACATTGTGCAACATAATTTACAAAATATGATGAAATATCAAATTTCTGATGATACAGCAGAAAACAATGTGATGGTTGGTAATGTTTCAAAGAAATCAAATCATTAATGTAAATGCTGTTTTACCTGGGCAAGGTCTTAAGAAGCTGAGCTTATTATCCAAAGAAATTTGTGTTTCTGCAAGTGGTATGATATGGCCAACAGATGGAGAACAATTACCCTAAAAGCACAGAAATGTTACTTGCTGTTTTTATTTTAGGTTTATGTTGCAATAATGTTACAGATTTGTGGTAAACAAAACACCGAAATATAGACTTTTTCAATGTATCAATCATTACGTATAGCAGAGAATAAATGGGAAATCAAATTAGGCCAACAATGAACCCATGTGTTAGAACTTTAAGTAAATTCACATACTAATATAAGCCCTGGAAATTAATTTACACCCTCATGAAGCTTATAATAAGTAACTTGATAACTGCAAACAGTACTGATGTACAATTTTCTGTACAGTACTCAAACAATCAAATTTTGTTCGAAATACGGGTGCAACTTTTACAGCTGACAATTTTAAACTAAATTTGGTAATACAGTCCACCTATGTTTATGACAATAAACAGTTTTTTTAAGTGGCAAGGAGAACTGCAAGTTACATTTTACTTAAGAGATCATGTCAGATACTTTACATTAAGGTGATCTAATGATGGCTGACAGCTGAAACTAATACTTTGTCAAACATAAAAGACAAACATATTTGCACTCTAGACTGAAAATGTAATACAAAATTTCAACACATATGTAGCTGATGAATTATTCATACAGCGGTAAACAGTGTCATATGCATGATGACAGAGTCCATTTCAAACAGGAGAAAATAAGACCAGTCACATATTTTCAGACATATCAGCACATTCATGATGTGAGAAGGTTTCTTGGCACTTGTTTGTACTATCAATGATTCATAAAGGACCTCCATACCTCGGCAAATCTGCTATGGGAGATGCTAAATTTTCTCCAAACAAGGTGCAAGAAATATCTGCCCTTGTTCTTCAGGAGGTGCTAACATCTTCTCCAGTTCTATCATTGTATGATGAGAATGCTGAGACATAAATTCACATTGATGCCAGCAATTATGGGATAGGTGCAGCTCTGGTACAAATCTAGGAATGTGCTGATAAAGCTGAAAGCTTATGCTTCCTGAAAACTCTCCAAGCCCAAGAGGAACAACTCTACAACTGAAAAAGAGTGTGTTGCAGTTGTTTGGGCTATCAGCAGGTTCCTACTGTATTTGTTTGGCAAACCATTAATCTTTGTCTTGGATTACCATTCCCTTAAAAAGAAATCATGAGTAGAATAAATTCACTGATAAATAAAAATCTAACATGGAGATGGTAATCTTGTTTGTCTTAAGTGTATTACCATACTGCATTAAGGTTCTGCTAATTGTGAGCAACATCCATCCATGAGCTGTCAGTTATTTTATTTTAGTATTGTCTCCTTATGCCCTCCCTGTATCAAAATCACCAGTTATCCTATGTCATGTGCACTATTTGTATGTGCATCAAATAATCTATGTTTTGTTTGAATTTATATTTTCTGTTGTTATGTTTCTGAGGCAGAGATGAGAAAAATAATCTTGGCATTTGCCTAGATGGATGTGGAAAAGTGTCAACACACATTTAGTCAGCACCACATGAAAAGTCATTAATCCAACAGAGATTTAAGCTGACATCACTCCTCTCTCTTCCATGCAAGCTAGTACTTTGCACATTAAATTATACAGGCACATCATGAAGTTGATTATATTTTTAGGAAATTACAAAACTTTTTTTCTGCCTATTTTTGCTCTGTGTTCAGGCACATGTGCATTGTAGCTTTATCATACAGAGTATTTCCAAATAGAATTATTTCAAGCATACATCCTTCTGTCCCTGCTCCCCCTCCCCCTTTCCACGGTTAATAGTTTTGGAGACCCAGATCCAGATCCATCCACAGTACTGCGGTAGAGAATTTCAAGTGTTATTTTACTGGGGGTGTAGTGAGTAACTCATTTCCACCTAAATCAACTCATAAATGAAGACAAGTCAAATTAACACATTCATGGTTGTGTTAACAAATTAATAGCTTCAGAATAGGAAGAAATCACTACTATTGCACTGCAGGGTCAATAAGAACAAGTTATTTATTTTCCTAATGAAAGATTTCTAATAAAATCTAATGTATATACTTTAACACCAGTAATGTAACTTGATATCATCTTGAATATTTCTCTTCAGTTTCCAGAGCATATCTAACCAGAAAGTTTAGCCACTTTTCCCATGCAGGTGATTAACAAAGTTGAAGATGAAAGCATCAAACAATAAAGTTATTTTGCCTCTGTAAATTTGATAACGTCTTATAGCAAAATAACCTCAAACAATTTTTTATCAAGGAATGTACAGTTCATTAATCAGAACATCTAATATTGCAACTTCCATTCTCAGACATCTTGTATGCAATTTGGCATAATGGTAAAAATCTTACAGTGCATTTATTCCATAATGAAGTTTGTTGTAAACATTAATCAGTCCAAAAACATCTACACTATTCAAAAATTTAATACAAAACAAAGATATTACTTATATTATTCATATTAAGGAAAAATGAGACCACTTACAAATGATCAAAAGGAAGTGGAAGATAATAACACAACCTCAACCAAACATGAAATCCAGTACCAACTGCACTAAAATTATGAAATGTAGAGAAAAAACACATGAAAAGTAAGCTGTTCAACAGATTTTTTTTTTCCAACCGAGTTCGCTGCTGTCAAGGTACCAACTGTATGTTGTTCCATGCTAATTAGCATCCTGCTAGAATGTTCCATCAACAATCAACACAAAGCCATAAAAATATTGCAAAGTTACAGTGGCACAGTCCAAAACAAACCTAAGAGCTTTTTCAATTACATTGTGGTCTATAATTGAAAAGCTATCCATCTTTGGAATGAAATACATCACTGATTCTGCATATCAAGTATCCGACAGTTTGTTAGAAGGTTTGTGGAGGTACATGGCATTAGATGTCTATGCACAGGTCATGCAATTCACATAAATAACAGTCCACAGATTTGTATACATTGATGGCACCCGATAACAACTCAGATGGGTTCCATAGGATGTACGTCAGGTGAATTTGGTCTCCGAGACATCAAATTAAGTTACCTATAATGCTCCTCGAACGACAGTAGCACAGTTCTGGCTCTGAGACATGGACTGTTATACTGCTGAAAGGTGACATTGCCTTCAGGGAAGACATCAAGCATGAAGGGATGCAGATGGTTTGCAGCTGTCAGCTTGTCTTAGATTACTACTGTAGGTCCCATGCAAGTGCAGGAGAATATCTCCCATAGCATAATGCTGCTTCCACCACCAGCCTGCACCCATGGTGAGCTGCCATTCACCTTGGTGACAGCATTTGTGAAGATGACCATTGACCTATTGTAGCAAAACTGTGATTCAGACGAAGAGCCAACATGTTTCCATTGATCAATGATTGAATCCCGATGGTCCTGTGCCCACTGCAGTCATAACTGACAATGTCATTGGGTGAACATGTGAACACATAGGGATGGTCTGCTGCGGAGCTCCATGGGTTACAATGAACAACGAATGGTGTGCTCTGAAACACTTGTGCCTGCCACAAGCACTGTGCTCTTTCAGCAGAGATGCCACAGATCACCATCTATCCTATTTTGGAGAACAAACAAGCCTCCAAACTCCACGTTCTGTGAAGAGTCGTGGACATCCAACCATTCAGTACCCTGTGGTAGTTTCACTGTCCTACTTCTTTCCGTAGATGCTTATGACAGTAGCACATGAACATTCAACCTGCTTCACCATTTTTGAGATACTCATTCACACACTCTGTGTAATAATAATCTGTCCTTTGCCAAAGTCACTTGTCTCAATAGATTTCCCCATTTGCAGCCCATATCTTTGCTAGGGTGATCCACTGTCTGTGTCTGCTCTGCTTACATACTTTTGTTACCACGTCATGTGCCCACAACGTCACAAGGCAGCATCCAACATCGCAGTGGGCAGTGGTCATAATGTTTTGGCTTATCAGTTTAAGTATTTTTGTGGAGAAACAAAAACATCCCCATTACAGTTGTCCTGTATTTCTTCGTCTGCTAGCACAACTGTGATCACTGGCTATTGAAAAATCATTGTCATTAATGGAGTAATATGGGGAGGCATGGGGTCAGGGATAGAGGTGGAATGTGCCATGGGTGAGTTCACTCTGGCACAGTCAAGGAAAGTTGGGTGAAGCAAATGGTGAAGCTGAGGAGCAAGTTCAGTAAGAAACAAGGATATAGATAAAACAAAGTAAGAGAGTTAGTGTAGACTGATGAGAGAAAATGGGGATGGGTATATGGACGGAGGCGGGTATGAGATAGGGGCTCATGGAGACTGATGACAGGAGGAATTTGGGGCCATGTAATGTTTGGTGTGGACAAGTCTCATGTGTGTAATGATCAACACTTGGTCACAATTTGTCAGTAGCTATTAATTGTGGTAGATATTGACTACTTGTCAAGCTCAGATAAAAGGCTTACACAGATGGCATTGACATACCACAACCATTGTTCAAAAGCTCAGCAACATTTTCAGTCTCATTTATGTGCCTGTTACTACTCAACACGTCAACTATAGGGTGAGTGGTTACCTTAATGCCTTTCATTACTTTTATTTACTACTGCATACTATGATACACACGAAGTTTATTAATGAGAAAGCACTATTTCATACACGATATGTTATGAGCCTGGGAAATAATGAACCAGATGAATACAGTGTTTCTAGACTTTTTTAAAAGTTTTTCATTCCATACTACACTGCACGTTCTGTAAGAAAAATGATATTTAACCAGGTTTGTAAATTAATTCAAACTTCTTGGCAGCTTGAATGCATCGTGTTATCTTACATATAAGTAATTTTGTTGGTTCAAATGGCTCTGAGCACTATGCGACTTAACTTCTGAGGTCATCAGTCGCCTAGAACTTAGAACTAATTAAACCTAACTAACCTAAGGACATCACACACATCCATACCCGAGGCAGGATTCGAACCTGCGACCGTAGCGGTCGCTCTGCTCCAGATTGTAGCGCCTAGAACCACACGGCCACTCCGGCCGGCTAGTAATTTTGTATGTGCCTCTATGGAAGTGTGATAGAGCCATTACTATTCATGATACGACAGTATTGTTCACAGTTTCAGGCTATTGTAGAAGATGTAAGCTGATGTAAACAACACTAAAACGTCCAGTCATGTCTTGACAGAATACCAGTCTGGAGCAGTAATTGGCAATCAGCCCACAGTGTAGGTAAATGTTATGTTGTGCAACTCATGAATTGTAAAAATGTGGCAGCCTTTGATTACAGGAATAATAGTTACAACTGGCATCCGTTGTGTCATACAAATACCTGGCAGTACATGTGTGTGGGAATAATGAACTGCAATGATCACAAAGGTTCAGTTGTAGGTAAAGTAATGGTAGGCTTTAGTTTATTGGGAAATTCATGTTTGTTTCTGAACAAGCTCAGGAACTTAAATGTTCAAGTTTTTGCTGATGTTCTTATCAGCTGTTCAATACTTCTACAATATGGTGATGTGATATATCTTAATTCATCAGTCATATCTGACATCTGTATGTATGCCTGAATTTTATCTTCTCCGTGCTCTAGCTTTCCTTCATGCTGCAATAATAATCACAACTTATCCTGTGTCACAAGTCAAATGCAGTTGTGTAAAAGCAACCAGCAGTTGGTTCAATTCCCTTCTCATTCCTTGAAATAAATACAAAGAAAAATATAAATTATAATAGGTTCATACACTATGAAAACTTTGGGATCTCCTTTTCTGGACAATGTTTCACAGTCCACATTGTCATTTTCCTCCACAGACACACAATCATATGCCAAGAATTAGTTTTAATGTTTGTGTGGGTCTTGTTCATTTTATTATCTTTCCCACATTTGAAAATGTAAGATATTCAACGAATACAATATTTATATTTTATTTTATATGCTGTGAACTAAGTTTGTAGGACTGTTTAATTATTTTTTACAGTCGCTAATGGCAAATAAGAAACTGATGCGGAAATGGGATCAAGATGCTTTGCACAGAGCAAATGAACTTGAAAGTCAGCAGCTAGAGGAGCGAATAGCATCTGAAGATTGTGTTAATGCGATAATCAAATTTATGCAATCACGAAATAAGCTCTAAATAGCATTTTCTGTTGATCACATGGCTAGAGCTGTCTTGGTACTCAATTCTGTTACATCACTCTGACAATGCATCACATATAAATATTATACTCCACCTATAACAATGATCATGCTGTTATCGTAAAAATAGGACTAAATAAGTGCCTTGTTGCAGTCTTGCCTTACATCACTCTGATAATGTATTGTGGCTAGGGTATTCATTAAAGGAACAGCTTGTGACCTTTTTTTTTTTAAACAAAAATAAGAGATATGCACACTTACATCACTCTGATATTACATAACACAACTTGGGTCACTGTGAAAGGGTCCGCTTGTTATAACCATTTCAAATGTGGTGTGTGTAGAAAGTTCAATTAATGTGCAATGTAACATCATTTAAGTCTGTTGTCTCCCTACCTTTTATTTTATTATTATTATTATTATTATTATTATTATTATTAATTAGTATCTCATCATCTTATGATCAAATCACTTCCTTTCATAGCATGCTGTTTACAGAATGTATTCATTAATTTGTCTTGCATTAGCAACAGGACTACCTGATCATTGCAAACAAAACAATGCAATTACCATGATGCAAACAAAACACATGCCTGTACAAAAATAACACCTTTCTAATGCAAATTAGTCATCATGCTGAAAAAACTTTGAATACTGTTGTAAAAATGGAAAAATTGTGCTGCAGCCTACACAGTATTTTCATTAATGATACAAATGTAATGGGTAGTCTTATAATCACACAGTATATAACATGTTCCAAGTCGAAAAAAATTGTGTCAAAACATTAGCAGACACAAAATTTTATCAAGCTGTATAACAGAATAGTAAAAACAGACTATAAATTTAGTTTACATTTACAGCTAGTATAGTGAGATAACGTTTAGTTGATTCTATGTATAACTATTTGCATACAAAAAGATTATAACAGACCATCACATTTTGTTTTATATGTCGCAATATTTACATGTACATGATATATCTATGCAGTTGTTTGATTCTCACCTAATACTGTAAGATGATTTCCATATGATTTGTATTTTACACTATGTAAATAAATATGTAATATCATGCCACCATTTTTTATTTTGTGTGTATTTACATGTATCTAATATAATCAACCAGTTACAGAAAATATTATCTTTTTTACAAAACTGTCTGTTTGAAATTATATACAATCTTACATCAACAAAAGTATATGCTTAACTGTACAACATCACACTTCAGTCAACCACTGTTGATGTTTTAAAAATGTATGTTATGCTGCCAGCAACAGCCAGCAATCCCAGACCCTATATATAAATAAAAAAAGAGAAAGAAAGAATTCATACATTAAACTTCAAGGTAGACCAAACCAAATAAAACTATGATTTAAGTGTCTAACTTATAACAACACAACCAAATGTACATACATCTTTTACTGTATCAAATGGAAAATTCAACTGTCAAAATTGTTTGAATGACCAGCCAGCACTTACCTTCAGGAGATGCAATTTCTATTCATGCCAATAGCAGTACAAGACTGGAAAGTCATGGGTGCAATAGATCTAATGGAAGGAATGGAGGTACTGAGCAGTCAATAGGCATGTAAGCAAGATCAAAAATTTATTAAGTTGCTGATCAATGATCCTTCAGAGCTATTCAATACAAAACACTCACAGACAAACACACCTACATAGTATTTGTCGGCTACATTGTCCAACCACTGCAGTTTGACTAGTGTGAGGAGGGGGGCAGGAGAGATGGAAGGATGGAAGGCTAATGGCTGGGAGGGAGAGAAAAACAATTGAATGGGATAGGAATGTGGCATAGTGCACTTGCCCTGGTGCAGACAAGAGGAGTTTGTGATACATGATGAAATGTAGGAGTCTACTGGCAGAAGAAGGGGGAGACAGAACAAAGGAAAATTGAGAGTAGAAAGCCAAAATTGTGAGTGCAGATTAATGAGATGAAATGGAAGGCAAGGGGACAGAGGTGGGTGTGGCTGTGAGACAGGAGCTAGTGAAGACTGAGCTCAGGATGGCTGTGGAATCGAAACATGTTGTAAGGAAAATTCCCATCTACATAATTCAGACTTTTTGCCACACTTTGATGTGAGGCATTCATTCAGGTTAACAGCTGGTTAGTGGTCATGCCCCAATAAAAGACTGCACACAGGTTACAGCAGAGTTGGTATATGAATGGCAGTTTTCACAGGTTGTTCTGTCTCTCATAAGGCATGATATGCCTATGACAGAACTGGAATAGGATGTACTGGATGTGTGTGTTATATAGAACCTGCATCTGAATCTTCCACAGTGTTTGACACATGTGGCAGTAAATTGGGAGTATGTGTAGCACAATGGTGCGCCAGGATGTTTAGCAGGTTGCTCGTGTGGTAGGAAACCATTTTGGGAGAGACAGGATGAATATTCCTCACTTTCAGACTTGATGATAGATTATCGAAGCCCTAGATAAGGGCTTATTTAAGTTGGTTGGGGAGGAGGAGTGTCAGTCCTTTGAGGTGGTTCATGGGGGTGTTTGTAATATTTGGGCCATGTGTGGATATGGCATGGAAGATCTGTTTGTGGACTAGGTTTCAAGGGTAGTGCCTGTCTGTAAAAGCCTTGCATAAGACCTTCAACATACTGGGCAATGGAATGTTCATCACTGTATATATGCCATCCACATGTGGACAGACTGTACAGGAATAGAAGTTCTGCTGATGGTTGGTGGTTTTTTTGTGGACAGAGGTTTTGATGGAGCTATCTGAGTGGTGGAGATCAGCATTTAGGTAGGTGACATGACGTGCTGTGCTGAATGTGACCAGGTGAAGTGGATAGAAGGGTGTGATGCTGCAAAGTGAGAACAGAGAATCTTGGCCCTGGGTCCAGATCATTAAGATATCATTGTGCCTGAACCAGATAAGATTTTTCTAATCTCAGATGGATGGGAAGTTTTGCTCTAGATAGGCCATACAGAGGTAGGCCTCTGAGGGTGTCATGTGAAGGCTCACGGCTGTGCCATCGATTTGTTTGAATAACCTCCCCTTGAAGGAGATTTGGTTATTGGTAAGGACGTACTCTACACACAATATAACTTGTCACTTTTCTGGGTGTGAAGGAATCGGTGGAGGTCAGATGACTTCGGAGAGTTATGCGATGTTTCCTCTCATTGCCAATCTTAGCTACTCGACAATACAAGACACTGTATCATTGTAGTAGGTACTGTGAAAGAGATGTTCAGTACAAGAAAGAGGTGGGGCACGTGTATGGAAAAGGGAATAGTTTTAAATGGCTAGGACTAACAGAGAAGTTGGACAGATTACATATTACAAGAAATACTGTGTTTTCTTAAGGAAGGCAATAAAAAATTATATCTGTTTAAGCAACAGTTAAAAGAAAAACCAGGAAATCACATAAGGGCTGTGAATGCTGTGTTATTATAGAAAACACCCAAATAATATGATAGCAGTCAGATCGCCGATGTATTTAATAATCACTTCTATGAAGTAGCTCAGAAGATTGGCTTGAACATTTCAAAGGATGAAGCAATAGAGTATATGTAAGAAGCAATGCCACATGCACACAGGCAAACCACAATTACTACATGCTCTGCCAAATAAATTAAGAATTTAATGAACTCTCTCAAAACCAAACATTCTCACACAGCTGGTAATATCTCACATAAAATACTAAAATCCTGTCCTTGACATATATTGAAGGCACCGAGTGAAATACACAGTAAATCACTATCAAAGGGGACATTTCCAGATGGACTGAAAGATGCTACTGACAGAACACTTTACACTCACTGCTTACCTCCTCCTCAACGGCACTGGAAAAGAATGTGTATGCACGAACTGTAACACACCTCTCTTGAAATTAGATACTTAAGCAGTCTCAGTTTGTATTTTAAAAGCGTCCCTCCACAGAACATGCTATTTTTGTATTCACAAATAAAATAATACAAAATTTAAGTCAGAAAATATCGCCCAGTGGTGCTTTTTTGTGACTTGCCAAAAGCATTTCATTGTACTTCACAGCATTCTCACAGAGAACCTCAAATACTGTTGTTTCACAGATCTTGCTTGTAACTGGCTTTCATCATATCTAAATTACAGGACACAATGTGCTGTATTAAGAAACATAGTGAAACAGCATCTTCAAAATGAAGAGATATATACATGATCTACATCATATATCCAACAAGCAGAAATAATTCTCTTTGTTGATGTGGGAGTGATTTCAACACTTGAAAATGTAAATAATATTTTTTTGAAAATTAATAACTGATTCTTTGTGGAGGGACTGTTACTGAATTTAGATTAAACATTCCACTTGTGATACAGTACTGCACAAGTCTTGATCATACAATTAGAAATAATGCATGAGAGGTAATCAATAAACGAAACAGAATATTCTGACGCCTTAGATGTTTATACTAATAAGAGTATGAACTGGAAGTCACATGTTATGGATCTTCTCAATTTTTCTAAATTTACCTTTTATACTATGGATAATATCAGATTTTGGAGATAAAATTGTCAAAAAAGTTGAATTTTCCTACTTTCATTAACGATTGTCTTGTTTTTGTTGTGTTCATCAGTCCAAAAACTGGTTTGATGCAGCTTAACACACTAGTCTATCCAGTGCAAGCCTCATCGTCTGTGAATAACTACTGCAACCTAAATCCATTCCACTTGTACACAGCTATTTAAAATATTGGGCACTCTAACAACACCTTCTCAATGCACTTTGTCCCATTTGAATTAATTTGTCAATGGGCAATCACAGCTTGAAACCAACAGTAACACTCATAAATATAATACAAAAGGAGAAACGTTTTACACTATCCATCACTCAGCTTTAGTGTAGCACAGAAAGGAGTGAGATATTCAGCCATTACAATATTTGACCACATACCTAGTAATGTAAAGATTTCAACAGATAATAGAATTAACTTCATAAACAAACTGAAATCATATTTGCTTGACAGCTCCTACCTCACAGAAGAATTTCTGCATGTGTAATGCTATGGTGTGAGGGAGCCACATTTAACAAAGGAAGATAGATACTCCATGAAATGAAAGGGAAGTTGTTAATCAGCAGTAAGTTGTTATATTTTCCACTGAAAAAGTGGATTACAATTGTTAAATTGCCTCATTTTGCATCATAGTAATTTGTTGCAATTATTATCCAAGAATATGCAAATAACTAACTTTCTACCCCTTTATAAATTGATACACCCAGGTTTTTGTACAAGTTTGAAGATTTGATTTGTGACCCATTGATAATGTAGCCATATGATCCTGGAAAGTATGGAGGATGAGGTAGCACAGTGATTTAGTTTCTTGTGCAATAGTCACACACCAACAGTGTTGAATGTGTGGGCGCATTATCGTGGTGCAAGAGCCATCAATCATCTCACCACATTTCAGGCTGTTTTCCTTATCACATTTTCTTGCAGGCATTGCCACACATCCCGACAGTACCATCAATTAACAATTCGTCCTTGCAGCATGAACTGATGTTGAACTAATCCTTCAGAGTCAAACAAAACTATCAGCATGACATTGACATTTGACCTGACCTGACGACCATTTTTGGGTCTTGGAGACCTTTTTCAGAACCACTGTGAAGACTGAACCTTGATCTCAAGATCGCAACCATAAACCCACGTCTCATCACCAGTTATGATTCTCTTAAGAAGCATCACATTCTCATTTGCGTGATGCAAAAGCTCTTCACAGATTGCGAGGCAAAGGTCTTTCTGGTCTTGACTCATGAGCCGCAGGCCAACTGAAATGTTAATTCTTCTGCAATCTCTCAGACAGTCAGTCTTTGACTGGCGCACACAATTTCATTGACATTCCTGACATTAGTGTCGTTGGTAGACGTCATAGGGTGTCCCGAACAAGTACCACCTCGAACTTCTTTCCAGCCATTTTTAA
Source organism: Schistocerca nitens (assembly GCF_023898315.1). NCBI lineage: Eukaryota > Metazoa > Arthropoda > Insecta > Orthoptera > Acrididae > Schistocerca > Schistocerca nitens. Next base: position 356,390,210 of record NC_064617.1, read on the forward strand.
ACCATGTGAACCATTCATAACACTATGTACGGCTTAACACTGTAGGCTTCCTGTATCATTTGGTATGTCTCTATAGAGGTTTTCTTGTGTTTAACGCAAAATTTAATGCAAACACATTGCTCCTCTAACACTGACATCTTGAAATTCAAACTGTGTGACATAACATTCTTCTCAATACAACACTTAACAACAACCAACAGACATACAACAATGAACCTTCCGGCAGTTGCATATTAAACACAGGTGTGCGCAGGAATGCCAACCAATTTTCTCTCCAACACACCATTGGCACAAAATTACAGATGTTTCAGAATTTTTTGAACAGACTTTATAAACTGGGGAGTACCTTGTATCTCTCTCTCAGTAGAAGAACATTTGAAATTGGAGTTAGGCACTTTTAGTTTGCTACTCTCAATTTCTATTCCTGTGCCAACTATGAGTGTCTGAACATTAACTTTGGTGCCACTGAAAGCCTTTATATGTAAACAGAATTTCTTGGATTTTCAAAAATGTAAACTCCAGGTTGGAATATCAACAATGTAAGGAAAATATAGATTGCTACGTACTGTGAAGATAACATATTAAGTTGTGGGCAGGCACAATTAATAAGCACTTATACAATGGCTTTCAGCCGCAGCCTGCATAAAAAAAAAGAAACACACATACATTCATTCATTCACACAAGCGAGCACATCTCACACACACGTGACCACCATCTCCAGCAGCTTGGACCAGAATGCAACTGTCACATGGAATGGAAGCAGCAATTTGGAGGGAGCGGGGAAGGGAAGGAATATCAGCATATGGGCATGGGAGGAGGGGCAGGGGAGAAGAGCACTGTCTGGTGGAGTGTACACGGACTAGACTGCCAATGGGCACAGTATTGGGAGGCTGGGATGGGAGAACAGAATAAAGTGAAAAAGGAGAGGAGTGGATAAAGATGGACAGATACATTGGCAAGGGTGACACACAAACAGGATGGGAGATGAGAATAGGGAGGAGATGATACAACAGAGGGGTTGCAAACTATTGGGTGGGTATGGGGATAGCATGTTATTGTAGGTTGAGCCTGGGCTAAGTGTGGGATTGGAATATGTGTAGTAATGATAGCTCCCATCTGTGGAGTTCAGAAAAGCTGGTGGTGAAGGGGAGGACCCAGATGGCTTGGGCAGTGAAACAGCCACTGAAATCAACCATGTTATATCCAGCTGTATGTCATGCCACAGGTTGGTCACTTCACTCTTGGTCACAGTTTGGCAGTGGCCGTTCATCCTGGTATACAGCTGGTTAGTAGTAACACCCATATAAAAAGCTGTGCAATGAGTGCTTTATGCAATGATTGCAGCAGAACTGGAATATGACATGGCTGCTTTCACAGGTGGCCCAGTCTCTGATGGGGTAGCATCAGCCTGAGACAGTAATGGAATAGGAATTGCTGGGTGGGTGGATAGGGCAGGTCTTGCACCTGTGTCTTGCACAGGAATATGATCCTTATGGCAAGGGGTTGGGATTGGGTGTGGCATAGGTATGGACTAGGATGTTGTGGAAGTTGGGTGGGCAACAGAACACCACTTTAGATGAGGCGGGGAAGATTTTGGGTAGGATATCGCCTTGTTTCAGGGAATGATTGTAGGCAATCAAAGCCCCAGAAAAGGATGTGGTTCAGTTGTTCCAATCTGGGGTGGTATTACGTGATGAAGGGGGCACTCCTTTGTGGGTGTTTCTTGGGGATGGTGGGAGCATTGGGGATGTGATGGGAAATTGTATGAGAGCTCTGTTTGTGGACTAGGTGTGGGGGATAGTGCCTGACTGTGAAGGCCTTCATGAGACCTTCAGCAAAGTGATTAAGTGAGTTCTCATCACTGCAGATATATCGTCCCCAGGTGTCCAGGCTGTGTAGGAGGGATTTTTTGGTGTGGAATGCAGGTATTATTGGTGGCTGTTGGGTTTAAAGTGGACAGGGGTGTGGATGGACCCATTCAGAGAGGAGGTGGTCAATGTCCAGGAAGATAGCATGTTGGGTCAACGAGGACCTGGTGAAGTGGATGGGAGAGAATGTGTTGAGTTTGTGAAGAAAAGAAGATAGGGTGTCTTGGCCCTGTGTCCAGATTATGAAGATATCATCTTTGAACCTGAATCACTCTAGGGGTTTGATGTTTTTGGAGGCTTGGAAGGACCCATAAACAGGCTGGTACAGGAAGGTGCCATATGGTTGTCCATTCCTCTCCTCCACCAACAGCTTTTCTGAACTGTGCAGATGGAAGTTATTCCTATAACACATTCTCTTCTCGTGAAATTATCCCGGCCTCAACATAAGGTAACATACTGTTCCCACATCCTCCACCCAACAGTTTCCAACCCATCTGTGATATCACCTCCTCCCTATCCTCCTCTCTCACTCCCTTTGTGTGTCACCCTTGGAACGCAATACAACAGTGATTCTGCATGGTAGAGATTAAACAGGTTCCTAGTAGGTTTACAGAGGTATGTGGCACCAGATGTCTAAGCACAGGTGATGCAACTCCCATAAATTACAGGCAGGTGGTTTGTCAGATGTAGAACAGAGTCTGATAGTGTCCCAGGTGTGTTCCATTAGAGGTGAATTTGATAGCCAAGGCATCAATGTTAGTTACTATCACACTCCCCAAATCACTTTCGCTTGTTTCTGGCATTGTAGAAAGACAGTTATCCTTCTGTAACATGCCATCATCATCAAGAAAGATGTCAAACATGTAGGCACGCATGTGGTCCATAATAATATTCATGTAGTTAATGTTTATTTGTTTATTTATTTACACGTCAAGTTCCGTAGGACCAAATTGAGGAGCAAATCTCCAAGGTCATGGAACGTGTCAGTATATGAAATTACAACATAAAAGTAATAACAGATAAAAATAAATGTTTATGAAACTGAAAAAAGTCAGTCCATAAGTTTAAGTAAACACAATCAACAATGCAACAAGAATCAGCTTAATTTTTCAAGGAACTCCTTGACAGAATAGAAGAAGTGACCCATGAGAAAACTCTTCAGTTTTTATTTGAGGCACGTGGATTACTGCTAAGATTTTTTAATTCAAGTGGTAGCTTATTGAAAATTTATGCAGCAGTATACTGCACACCTTTCTGCACAAGGGTTAAGGAAGTCTGATCCAAATGCAGGTTTGATTTCTGCCGAGTATTAACTGAATGAAAGCTGCTTATTCTTGGGAATATGCTAATATTGTTAACAAGAAATGACAGTAAGGAATATATACACTCCTGGAAATGGAAAAAAGAACACATTGACACCGGTGTGTCAGACCCACCATACTTGCTCCGGACACTGCGAGAGGGCTGTACAAGCAATGATCACACGCACGGCACAGCGGACACATCAGGAACCGCGGTGTTGGCCGTCGAATGGCGCTAGCTGCGCAGCATTTGTGCACCGCCGCCGTCAGTGTCAGCCAGTTTGCCGTGGCATACGGAGCTCCATCGCAGTCTTTAACACTGGTAGCATGCCGCGACAGCGTGGACGTGAACCGTATGTGCAGTTGACGGACTTTGAGCGAGGGCGTATAGTGGGCATGCGGGAGGCCGGGTGGACGTACCGCCGAATTGCTCAACACGTGGGGCGTGAGGTCTCCACAGTACATCGATGTTGTCGCCAGTGGTCGGCGGAAGGTGCACGTGCCCGTCGACCTGGGACCGGACCGCAGCGACGCACGGATGCACGCCAAGACCGTAGGATCCTACGCAGTGCCGTAGGGGACCGCACCGCCACTTCCCAGCAAATTAGGGACACTGTTGCTCCTGGGGTATCGGCGAGGACCATTCGCAACCGTCTCCATGAAGCTGGGCTACGGTCCCGCACACCGTTAGGCCGTCTTCCGCCCACGCCCCAACATCGTGCAGCCCGCCTCCAGTGGTGTCGCGACAGGCGTGAATGGAGGGACGAATGGAGACGTGTCGTCTTCAGCGATGAGAGTCGCTTCTGCCTTGGTGCCAATGATGGTCGTATGCGTGTTTGACGCCGTGCAGGTGAGCGCCACAATCAGGACTGCATACGACCGAGGCACACAGGGCCAACACCCGGCATCATGGTGTGGGGAGCGATCTCCTACACTGGCTGTACACCACTGGTGATCGTCGAGGGGACACTGAATAGTGCACGGTACATCCAAACCGTCATCGAACCCATCGTTCTACCATTCCTAGACCGGCAAGGGAACTTGCTGTTCCAACAGGACAATGCACGTCCGCATGTATCCCGTGCCACCCAACGTGCTCTAGAAGGTGTAAGTCAACTACCCTGGCCAGCAAGATCTCCGGATCTGTCGCCCATTGAGCATGTTTGGGACTGGATGAAGCGTCGTCTCACGCGGTCTGCACGTCCAGCACGAACGCTGGTCCAACTGAGGCGCCAGGTGGAAATGGCATGGCAAGCCGTTCCACAGGACTACATCCAGCATCTCTACGATCGTCTCCATGGGAGAATAGCAGCCTGCATTGCTGCGAAAGGTGGATATACACTGTACTAGTGCCGACATTGTGCATGCTCTGTTGCCTGTGTCTATGTGCCTGTGGTTCTGTCAGTGTGATCATGTGATGTATCTGACCCCAGGAATGTGTCAATAAAGTGTCCCCTTCCTGGGACAATGAATTCACGGTGTTCTTATTTCAATTTCCAGGAGTGTATATTGAGAAGCCAATGTCAAAATACCCAGACTCGTGAACAGGGGTCGATAAGAGGTTCGTGAACTTACACCACTTATTGCCTGAACGGCCCATTTCTGAGTCAAAAATATCCTTTTAGAATGGGAAGAGTTACCCCAAAATATAACACCAAATGATATAAGTGATTAAAAATAAGCAAAGTAGACTAATTTTCATGTCAAATGATCACTCACTTCAGATACCATTCAAGTAGTAAAAATGGCAGTATTAAGTCTCTGAACAAGATCTTGAACGTGGATTTTCCACGACAGCTTACTATCTATCTGAACACCTAGAAATTTGAACTGTTCAGTTTCTCTAATCATATGCCTATTCTGTGAAATTAAATTGTCAGGCTTCGTTAAATTGTGTGTTAGAAACTGTAAAAAACTAGTGTTACTGTGATTTAGTGTTAGTTTATTGTCTACAAGCCATGAACTTGGGTCATGAACTCCACTATTTGAAACTGAGCCAATGTTGCACACAACATCCTTTACTACCAAGCTAATGCCATCAGCAAACAATATTTTAAGAGTTACCCGTAATACTAGAGGGCGTATCATTTATATAAATAAGGAACAGGAGTGGCCACAATACTGATCCCTGGGGCACCCCCCACTTGACCATACCCCACTCAGACCCAACATCACAGCCATTCTCAACATTGTAAATAATGACCTTTTGCTGTTTGTTGCTAAAGGAAGAGGTGAACCAATTGTGAGCTACTCCCCGTATTCTGTAATGGTCCAACTTCTCGAGCAATATTTTTTGATCAACACAATCAAATGCCTTAGTTAAATAAAAAAATATGCCACGCATTCGAAACCTTTTGTTTAAACCATCCATCTCCTCACAGAGAAAAGAGATTATAGGATTTTCAGTTGTTAAACGACTTCTAAAGCCAAACTGTACATCTGATAGCAAATTGTGTGATACAAAATGATCAATTATCCTTACATACACAGCCTTTTCAATAACTTTTGCAAACACTGATGGCATAGAAATAGGTCTAAAGTTATCTACATTATCCCTTTCCCCCTCTTTATATAGTGGCTTTACTACTAAGTACTTTAATCATTCAGGGAACTGACCATTCCAAACATGTGCAGCACAGTACTTTAATATTCTGCTAGGCACTCCATCATAACTATGAGAGTCCTTAGTCTTCAGTGATTTAATTATTGACTCAATCTCCCTTTTGTCTGAGGAGCATTTCAGACATCAATCACTGAGGAGTATTTCAGACATCAATCTCGGAAAGGCATTTGCCAAGAAAGTCATATGATTCCCTGTAGAAACCAAATTTTTATTTAATTCACCAGCAATGCTCATAAAATGATTGTTACATACTGTACATATTTCTGATTGATCAGTAACAGAAATATTTTTACTGCGAACTGACTATATTGTCGACCTTGTGCTGCTGACCAGACACTTCCTTCACAACTGACCATATGGCTTTAATTTTATCCTGTGAATTAGCTACTCTATTTGCATACCACATACTCTTTGCCTTCCTAATAACATTTTTAAGCATCTTACAATACTGATGTAATGGGCAACTGTAGCTTGATTGTGACTACTTCTAACATTTTGATATAATTCCTGCTTTGTTCTACAAGATATCCTTATTCCACTAGTCAGCCACCCGGGATGCCTATTACTGCTAGTACCCCATTTAGAATGTTCTAATGGAAAGCAACTCTCAAAGAGTATGAGAAATGTGTTAAGGAAAGCATTATATTTGTCACCTATGTTATTGGCACTATAAACATTCTGCCACACTTATTCCTTGACAAGGTTTAGAAAACTCTCTATTGCTGTTGGATTAACTTTCCTACATAGTTTGTGATTAAATGTGACATTTGTTTCAGTACTAAAACCTTTTAGTGTTAAAATTTGGGCACCATCATCTGAAAGACCATTCACCCTTTTACTAACAGAATACCTATCCAGTAATGAACAATGAATAAAAATATTGTCTATGGCTGCGCTACTGTTCCCCTGCACCCTCGTTGGAAAAAACACAATCTGCATCAGATCATATGATTTTATGAGATCTAGCAACATCCTTTGTCTTGCGCCATCAGATACAAAATTTATATTGAAGTCACCACACCACATAAAACTAATTTCTGGTACTTCCTACAAAGTGAATCAAGAGCCCTCTCTAGCTTGAGCAGAAATGCTCTGAAGTCAGAGTTAGGGGACCTATAAAAAACAACAATTAGAAATTTAGTTTCACTAAATTCAACTGCCCCTGCACAACAGCTGTCGTAATTCTTTGATTACTAATACAGATCCTATGGAAGCCCAGCTGAATGTCCCCCATAACATTGCCCCCATCACTCTGCACCAATGGGGTGGTACATGTTTCTAGCAGCTATTTCCCTGGAAGATAGCATATCTGGACATGACCATCAACTTGTAAGAGAACCATGATTCATCCAACCAGATGACACATTTCCATTGATCCATGATTCAATCTCAGTGATTCCACGCCCACTGCAATCATAACTGACAATGTCTTTAGATGAAAGTAGCAACACATAGAAGCCATCTGCTGCAAAGACCCTAGTTCAAAAATGCGTGCCAAATGGTGTGCTCAAAAACACTTGTGCCTGTGGCGACAATGTACTCTGTTATCAGATCTGCCACAGATTGCTGCCCATCCTGCTTTACATAATGCACCAGCCTCCAGCATCTGTGTTCCATGGTGACGTCCCATGTGACATCACCTATTCACTGTTTTGTCAGCTCTGAAGCACTTTCTATAGATGCTCATGATAGTAGCAGATGAGCAGTCAACCACCTTCACTTTTCCAAAGATGCTCATTCCTAAACACTAGGCCATACCAACCTGCCCTTTGCTAAAGTCACTGATGTCCGTAAATTTCCCCATTTGTGGCCTGCAATGTTGCTAGAATGATTCCCCATTCATCGCTTTTCTGCTTACCTACTTTCCCTACTGCGGCACACACCTGCAGTGCCATCAGGCAGCATTCAGTCTCATGGTGAGCAGTGGTCATTATGTTTTGGCTTATCGATGTATCTATCCAGTGCACGATCAGTTGTTCAAGACCTCATGCATTGCCCTCTTGACAACCAAGTATGTTTGACTCAGTGTCTCTCTATCTGTAGCTCCATGTCTTCTTTTACACCTATTACGCAGTAGTCACTTCTTCTTTAGAAGTTTCTTTATCGTGACTGTAAACCAGGGACAGTCCATCCCATTGTGAACTGTTCTACTTTTAAATATCTATCCAGTGCATGATCAGCCATTCTTTTAAATCTGAGCCACAGTTCTTCTACATGCTCCTGCTCACAGGTAAATGTTGCAAGTTCTTCTTTGAGATATGAGAAGGCTGTCTCTTTATCTAGTTTCCTGAATGTATAAATCTTCATACTTGTTTTAGCTAATCTTTGTACTTTATCAATCATTGTTGCTACAGCTGCTTCAATGTCACTGATACCTTTCAATGAGGACATCCTCACAGAGGTAATGCCTGTGTTTTGCCAACAGATACAATGTATTTGCATAATAAGTGGGCTTGTCAATTATGTGCTATGCGTAGTTTTCAGAGGATGAATTTAGTAATGTTTTGCTTGATATTTTGTCACACCCACCACTTAGAAAACTGTAATTCACCCAGTCCTCCAACAATGACAGTATGACTGACAAACATATGAATACATCCTAATGCACTTAGTTTTGCCCTGAAGTTCTCAGTTACATCCAGGGTCAATCCTGGTGGTCAATCTTTTTATATAATTAAAAAAAAAAAAGCCAGCCTGGATGCTGAATATTGCAAAAACAATATCAGATTCAGTTTCAGTTTCTGCCTTGGTAGATGGCTCTGAGCACTATAGGACTTAACATCTGTGGTCATCAGTCCCCTAGAACTTAGAACTACTTAAACCTAACTAACCTAAGGACATCACACACATCCATGCCCGAGGCAGGATTCGAACCTGCGACCGTAGCAGTCGCGCGGTTCCGGACTGAGCGCCTAGAACCGCTAGACCACCGCGGCCGGCTCTGCCTTGGTAGATTTGAGTATATTGTCTACTGTGACAAATGCACCATCTCCATTTCCCAACAGTCTATCCTTTTGATACACACTTAGATTTACCCCAAAAATCTCACTGTTGTCAAATCTGAGTTCTAGTCAGCTTTCAAAACTTTATGTTATAGGAGTTCCACTGTTTCTAGTAAGGCTTCAAACTCTGAGGCTTTTCATGAAAGCTTCAGCAGCTGATAAGTATGACTTTAATCATTTTATCTGTGGAGGCTGTTTTTTGAGTCTTACAATAACACTTCAAGATTTCCTACAGCTATCTGAGTTGAATTGATAGTCACCTAGTGTAAAACTCCCTTGCATGCATTCTACACAGTCAGCCACTTGGGTAGCAGTCTCTCATATGCATTGCACCCAACATTTCTCAATCCTACGCAAGTCTTGGAAGTCACAGCCTAGTTTGTCACAAAATCTATTTGTCTTTCATCAGAGAGCCCCAGTCAGTTCTGGGAACAATACAGAAAATTGTGAGCTTCGTTGAAACAGCGTGAGCATGAGTAGTCTTCTTAAACCCCTCTGGCATTCATATGAATGACTGACGTGTGACCTCTGATACAAGACAAAAGCCATTGTTCATTTCTATGAGTGCTACAAACAGTAGTTTGTTGCGCTTTCTTCGTTCTATGACTGCCAGAACAGTATCTGCAATGTGTTTAAAGAGACCTCCAAGAAAACATGGAGTGCAAAAACTGATCATTTCTATTTCTTGGCGCCATTTCCCTTAGGGGTGACATTATTTGCTGTATGTTTGAACTACCAACAATTAACATACACCTATACACTTATTCTTTTGCACTTGCTTTCTGCTAACACACATCATTGCACGTGAAGTGCTTTGGCACTTGTATTAAAAAGATGCTATTATCACTTATTGATAGCTTAATATTTGCTTGATTACTTTTTTTTTTCAGATAGTCCTGCTTACAGTACATTACTACTTGGCATACAGATTTACAAAGAACACTCTTACTTACCATGTAACTAAGAAGAATTTTCAATCCTTAAGTCTAGATACTCAGATAATGTGTAGGAAGAATAACAATCAATCTTTCCTTCTCATCCCATCCAGTAAGGTTCCACTGACCTGGAGTGACTTTTCCAAACTCTTTTTTTAAACCTCACCAGTCATTTTCCTTCACTCCACTTACTTCCCCTTCAATCCTTCAGTCAGAAGGAGGAGCCACTGGCTCTGAATGATATCTTTTATATGTGTTCTCCTGCCACTGCTTGGTGAGTAGATTTTTTTTATCTAGCCACTTACATTATATTTTAAATATTGGCTATTTTCATTGATTAATTATCTGGTAGGGTTTTTCAATTCTTGTTTTATGTTAGATGGAAGCTTTTGAATGACTTTCCACTGAAACAGACAAATCTACTCTGAACCCTAAACAAGAAGGCAAACTCTACATGCAAATTATTTTTGTACCTTGTATTTTGATTAGTCACAGCTCAGGTAAAACTGATTTTTACTGTTAGTGCAAAACATTATTGAGGAGTAAACATACTAGGAAGTGGGTGTAAGAATTACAAGACCTTCATAAATTGTGCAGTTGTCCATTTTACACAATATTCTTACTGTTTACTTCTACTTCAGGTGCATCAACCCAGAAGACAATTCCATAAGCTAACAGGGAGAGAACATACACGAAATAAGATCAAAAAACTTGTCCCTGTGTCAACACAATATTAGATATGCGTGAGAGCAAAATCAGTTGAATTAAGCTCCTTGATTTGTTTACCTATGTACTGATTCTATGGAATTTTACACTCATAGATTTCTACTTTTGATGGTGGTAGATCTTTCCTGATTCTTTGAATCCACATAATATGAATGTGAATGAAATTAATACTTAAAACTGTTTGCTGTGAACCAGCTATAATCTGAGATGCATTGGGCCATGCTGAGTTTGGATCTTTGATTAGCATACAAACCATCCTTTTAAGTCATTGGAAAAGCATTTTGATAGGTTAAGATTAATAGTGAGCTGTGTACCAGTCCTCTTAGGGACACACATTTTATTTTACCTCTTGTGAGGTTAGTTTTATTCCAGTGACACAATTTTGTCAATGTGACATTATTCTTTCTGTCATGCAGTTAAAACTCCATCCATGTAAAAGAGACATCTTAAATCCTATAATATTACAGCCCTCCACACCAATTCTTTACAGAACCAAATTCTCATGTACAAAACTGCTTACGATGTCTAATTACTTTACAAATGGATTAGTGTGTTGAATATTTGGTTTTAATTGTGTAAAGCCTTTATGGCTGAAGAAGCAAAACTCTTAAGTATGTTGATTTTATTAGTTTTCCACTATTCACCCATAAATTAATGAGTAAGTCAAAACCAAAACTGGTAAACCAAATGTGACAACTCTTTTTGTATGCTCATGCAAGACCTTTTAAAGTCTGCTGGAAATTGCTAAATGCTCTCATTATCAAACAATGGATGAATAGTGTGAGTAATTTGCTAGTTTTTCACATATCTCAATGTTTAAGATGTCATATCTGTATCTACATTACACACCCCACACATAACATATGGTGCAGGGTAAGGGTACCTTGTAACACCAGAAGTCATTTCTTTTCCTGTTCCACTTGCAATTGGAGAGAAGGAAAAACGACTGCCTGTGTATTACCAAACAAGCCATAATTTCTGTTATCTTTTATTTGAGGTCCTTATGTGCAATGTATGTTGGTAGCAGTAGAAGCACTCTGCAGTCAGCTGCAAATGCTGGTTCTCTAAATACTGTCAATCGTGTTTCATGAAAAGAATGCTTTTTTCTCACCAGGGATTTCCATTTCAGTTCACGAAGCTCCTGTGTGATACTCATGTGTTGATCGAACCCTGTAATGCTTCAATGTCTCCTTTAATCTGATCTGGTGGGGATCCCAAACACTCAAGCAGTACTTAAGAATGGGTCCCACTAGTGTTCTGTATGTGGTCTCCTTTGTAGATTGCCTAAACTTTCCTAAAACTATCCAAATAAACCAAAGTTGACCATTCACCTTCCCAACTACTGTCCTTACATGCTCATTCTACTTCATATTGCTTTGCAATGTTTCATCTAGATACATGATTGACATGAATATGTCAAGCAGCACACCATTAATACTGTATTTGAACATTATAGAATTATTTTTCCTACCCATCTGCATTAACTTACATTTTTCTACACTTATGGCAAGCTGAGATTCAGCACAGCAAACAGAAATTCTGTCTAAGTTCTCCTGTATTCTTATACAGCCAATCAAAAATGATACTTTCCCATATACTACGTATTATCATCAGCAAACAATCACAAATTCCTGCTTACTCTATACATCATATCATTTATGTATATGGAAAACAAGAGTGGCCCTGTCACATATCACTGGGGCACTCCTGATAATATCCTTGTTTCTGATGAATGTTCACTGTCCATGACAACATACCAGGTTCTGTAACTTAAGAAGTCTTCGAGCCACTCACATATCTGGGAAACTGTTCTGTATGCTTGAACCTTTGCTAACAGCCTAATGTGGGGCACAGTTTGAAACACTTTCTGGAAATCTAGGAACATGGAATCTATCATTTTCCCTTCTCCCATGGTATGAGAAAAGGGCAAGCTGAGTTTCACACATGCAATGTTTTCTAAATCTATGCTGATTTGTCGACAAAAGCTTTTCTGTCTCAAGGAAATTTATTATATTTGAACACAGAATATGTTCAATAATTCTGCTGCAAACTAATTTTAAGGATATTGGTCAGTAATTTTGCGAGCTTGTTCTTTTGCCCTTCTTCTAAACAAGAGCCACTCGAACTTTTTTCCAGTCGCTTGGGACTTTGCACTGGGCAAGATATGAACAATAAATGTAAGCTAAGTAAATCCAAATTGAGATTCCATCTGGATCTGGCAACTTATTTGTTTTCAACTCTTTCAGTTGCTTCTCTACACCAGAAACGTCTGTTACTCAATACAAGAATCTGTGCAACAGTCCAATGATGGTATGTTTGTACATCCTCCTGCATGAATGATTTCTTGAGTGCAAAATTTAAAACTTAATTTTTTCTTTATTGTCTTCTGTTGCCACGTCAGACTGTTGACAAGTGGCTGGATGGAAGTCTTCAATCCATTTAGTGATTTTAAGTAGGACCAGAATTTTCTCAGATACTCAGGAGGACCTTTTGCTAAATATGACAGTGGAAGTTTTTGCATGCTTTGAGCACTGATGGTTTTTATAAATGCAGGAATTTCTACTAACTATTTCCTGTCAACATATCAGTGCTGTTTTTGGACCAGGTATGCAATAATCTCTGCTTCCTCAGCATTTTCTAAAATTTGTTATTAAACATTTCTTTTTTCTTTTCTTTTTTTGCCCTTAATTCATTTAGTAGACATAGACTTCTCCATAACACATTTTACAAACATTTCAAACTTTGCCCATAATTCTCTATGCCCACCATATCGGAACAAATGGACGTCCACCCATTGTCTAAGTAGTTTGCTACCAACTGCTTATCTGCTCTTTCCAGCATAAACACTGTCATAGCCTTCTTGTTGGATTTATTAACATTAGTAAACACTGTCACTTTGATGATATCATAATCAATAATCTTTGTCTCTTATACTACAATGTTTACAAGGTCAGGCATGTTTGTAACTATAAGGCCTAAAATATTTCCATTTCCAATTATGTGCCATACGATGACATAAATTTGGAGGTACACTTAGTGGAACGTCGAGATACTGCAAGCAAAATGTCTTGCGAAAAGCAGTAGTTAAGAAGTAATAGATTAAAATGTCTTGTTTGATGCTGGATTCTGACTGCATGAACAGTGGAAGTGTTGTAAGGAATAAACATTTTTCCTTTCATTACTTAGTGGGAATGTCAGTGAGAGAAAGTTTTGAGAAGACTTGAAATAATGTGTAACATTTGTTGGAAGTCACACAGTGCTCTCATTCTCAAATAATGGATGAATACAGTCTGAGTAATTCGTGTGTTGTGAGTTAAGCTGGTGCAAGGCATATACACAGTGTCTAACTTTATTATTTGACTTACTGTGACAAACCTGTAGATCATAGTCCAATTTCCCAAAAACTTTTGAAAAGACTGAAAGTAATGAAATATATCTATAATTTATTCCACTGACAAAGTTATGGAAAAAGGCTCCTTACCTAATGCTGCCATATCATCTAGACCTAAGTCTCATAGAGCTGGTCTAGAATGTCGCAAAGAATAAAATTTGCAGTCGTAATATGCCAAGCATCTCATTTCCTAACCTAAAAAATTAATGGCTGATGTGTTTGCTGCTATTAAATAAATGTTGTGAGTTACCGTGCCCACTGCAAGTCTCTCCATATAATGTTGCTTCAGTGGCTTGCTCATCAATTTCACTGCTTTAGCCAAAAACACTAGCCTCTCAACCACACAGACAGTTTGCTTCTGATGCTGTGATAGTAGCATTTACTGTTCTGACATTATAAGACTTGAAAGGCCAAAAATGTTCAGTTTTATGCATGGTTGTAATATGGCATATTTAGTCTGTTGATAAATATGTCCTGCACCAGCATTTAATGCTCTGCCAAAGACACCATCACAGTCAGCAGAATCATTACTTTTTATTTATTTATTTATTTATTTATTTATTGTTCCGTGGGACCACATTTAGGAGAAGTCTCCATGGTCATGGAACGAGTCAATACATGAAATTATAACACGATTGTAGAAACAGAATGAAATGAAATATAAGAAACATATACAGGCGACAAGTCGTTAGTTTAAATAAAGAAAATCAAGAATGTAACACTGGAATTTGCTTAATTTTTTAGCTCTTCCAGGAGCTCCTCGACAGAATAGAAGGAGTGAGCCATGAGGAAACTCTTCAGTTTAGACTTAAAAGTGTTAGGGCTACTGCTAAGGTTTTTGAGTTCTTGTGGTAGCTTATTGAAAATGGATGCAGCAGAATACTGCACTCCTTTCTGCACAAGAGTCAAGGAAGTGCATTCCACATGCAGATTTGATTTCTGCCTAGTATTAACTGAGTGAAAGCTGCTAACTCTTGGGAATAAGCTAATATTGCTAACAACAAACGACATTAAAGAAAATACATACTGTGAGGGCAATGTCAAAATTCCCAGACTATTGAATAGGGGTCGACAAGAGGTTTTCGAACTTACACCACACATAGCTCGAACAGCCCGTTTTTGAGCCAAAAATACCCTTTTTGAATCAGAAGAATTACCCCAAAAAATAATACCATATGACATTAGCGTATGAAAATATGCGAAGTAGACTACTTTTCGTGTTGAAATGTCACTTATTTCAGATACTGTTCTAATGGTAAATAAAGCGGCATTTAGTTTCTGAACAAGATCCTGAACATGGGCTTTCCACAACAGCTTACTATCTATCCATACGCCTAGGAACTTGAACTGTTCCGTCTCGCTTATAACATGCCCATTCTGTCTGATTAAAATGTCAGTTCTTGTTGAATTGTGAGTTAGAAACTGTAAAAACTGAGTCTTACTGTGATTTAGCATCAAATTATTTTCCACAAGCCACGAACTTATATCATGAACTACATTATTTGATAATGTTTCAATATTACACACAAGATCCTTCACTACCAAGGTGGTGTCATCAGCAAACAGAAATATTTTTGAATCACCTGTAATACTAGAAGGCATATCATTTATATAAATAAGAAACAGCAGTGGCCCCAGCACCGACCCTTGGGGAACGCCCCATTTAACAGTGCCCCATTGGGACTGAACATCATTACCACTCTCAATATTGCGGAGGATTACCTTCTGCTTTCTGTTCTTAAAGTAGGAGGCGAACCAATTGTAAGCTACTCCCCTTACTCCATAATGTTCCAACTTCTGCAGTAATATTTTGTGGTCAACACAGTCAAAAGCCTTCGTTAAATCAAAGAAAACACCTAACGTTCGCAACCTTTTATTTAATCCTTCCAAAACCTCACAGAGAAAAGAGACTATAGCATTTTCAGTTGTTAAGCCATTTCTAAAACCAAACTGTACATTTGACAGCAAATTATGTGAATTTAAATGCTGTAGTAACCTTGTATATACAACCTTCTCGATAACTTTAGCAAACACCGATGGCATAGAAATAGGTCTATAATTGTCAACATTATCCCTGTCTCCCTTTTTATAAAGTGGCTTCACTACCGAGTACTTTAATCGGTCAGGAAACCGACCACTCCTAAAGGAAAAGTTACAGATATGGCTAAGTACTGAGCTAACATACGTGGAACAATACTTCAGTATTCTGCTAGATACCCCGTCATATCCATGAGAGTTCTTGGTCTTTAGTGATTTAATAATTAACTCAATCTCCCTCTTGTCAGTATCATGGAGGAGCATTTCAGGTAACAGTCTCGGAACACTTTTTTCTAAGAGTGCTATATGATTCCCTGTTGGGGCTAGGTTTCTATTTAGTTCACCTGCTATATTCAGAAAGTGATTATTAAGTACTGTACATATATGCGACTTATCAGTAACACGGACATCCCCACTACGCACTGATTCTATATTCTCGACCTGTCTCTGCAGACCAGCCACTTCCTTTACGACTGACCATATGGTTTTAATTTTATCCTGAGACTTCGCTATTCTATCTGCATACCACATACTTTTTGCCTTCCTAATAACATTTTTAAGCACCTTACAATACTGTTTGTAATGGGCTGCTGCATTTAGATTGTGACTGTTTCTAACGTTTTGATATAATTGCCACTTTGTTCTACAAGATATTCTTATCCCTTTAGTCAGCCACCCAGGCTGCCTGTTTGTGCTAGTACCCTGTTTTGAACGTTCTAACGGAAAGCAACTTTCAAAGAGCACGAGAAAAGTCTTGAGGAAAGCATTATATTTATCGTCTACTGTATCAGCACCATAAACATCTTGCCACTCTTGTTCCTTGATAAGGTTTAAAAAAGTCTGTACAGCAACTGGATCAGCTTTCCTAAAAAGTTGGTAACTATATTTAGCACGTGTTGCAGCACAAAAATCTTTTAGACTTAAAATTTGTGCATCATGATCTGAAAGGCCATTCACCTTTTTGCTAACAGAATGCCCTTCTAATAATGACGAATGAACAAAAATATTGTCTATGGTTGTTCTACTGTTCCCTTGCACTCTCGTTGGAAAGAATACGGTTTGCATAAGATTATATGAATTAAGGAGGTCCACCAGCATCCTTTTCCTTGCACAATCACTTATACAATTAATATTGAAGTCACCACATATAACTAACTTTTTGTATTTCCTATAAAGTGAACCAAGAACCTCCTCTAGCTTTAGCAAAAATGTTGTGAAATCGGAGTCTGGGGATCTATAAATAACAACAGTAAGAAGTTTAGCTCCACTAAATTTAACCACACCTGCACAACATTCAAACACCTTTTCAGTGCAGTACTTTGAAACATCAATTGACTCAAATGGGATACCGTTTTTCACATACATGGCTACTCCCCCACACCGCAAAGAGCTCCTAGAAAAGCTGCCAGCCAACCTGTATCCTGGTAAAGGAAGCCTCTGAATTATCTCCTTATTTAAGAAGTGTTCAGATATACCAATAATTTCAGAGTCAACATCTATAAGCAGTTCACTAACTTTATCTCTAATACCTTGTATATTTTGATGAAATATACTAATTCCCTCATTAATCGGATACCCAAGCTTTGTAGAAAGTGGTTTCTTTGTTAGAGAGACTTCCCTTAAGCAGGAATACCTATCAGCTGACTTCAATCTAAAAAAGGTACAGCTCTAACACCCACAACTACCGGAATTTTCCCATGAGTGATCCCACCACCCCCACCTATGCTGTCACCTATAAGTTTTGCCAACCTCCCCTTTTGCTTCTGATGCTGTGATAGTAGCTTTTACTGTTCTGACATTATAAGACTTGGAAGGCCAAAAAAGGATGTGTGATTACTACTACAGGAAAGATACTTCTCTGGACAAAGAAACTGAAAATATAAGAAAATCGGACACACAGAATTAGCATTTACTAATGCGATTATTTATATAAACTCCTTAGGGGATGTGTTTTTAAACTAATGTTAGTTGGCAGTGCATGCAGTGTCTGCTGAAGAAAATTTAATGCATCTGTATTTGGTTGATTATTAGTGAGTGCATTCACTGTTCGATACCAATGAGAGAAAGTAATGGCTCAATACCCAGTGGTTAAGAGTAAATCTTATCCTATTTGTTTGAACGATATTGTGATAACACAAAAATCTCTAATGTCAGTATCTGCAGGTCCACTTTAAGATCGTGTAAAATACTATACAAAATACTAATAATGCTTTCTCTATATAAATAGAGACAAATCCCTTATTTATATTTTCATAACACTTAGTTACTACTTGGCAACGTGAGCTGGTAATCTGGCTGAAGTAGGAGCTAACTTGCATCACATGGCCAGGTACAGTCAAGCTGCAGTTCAAAATAGTGCATGATGTTACATCACATTGTCTAGCAAGTAATGCGATCAGAAAAAGCGACCATGGAAAATACCTTCACAGGAAGTGATGACAACTTGCTGTTAACATCATTAGTTTTACTGACAATGAGAATGGGAAAAGTGTGGTAATGCCAACAGAGAAAGCAATGGAAGGTGCAACCAAATGATGACAAGCAAAAGTTAAGAATGTCAACGGCGTGCAAATTATTGAATGAGGAACACTATGCAGAGTGAAGCAGGATTCGAATATCTGCTCCACAGCAGGACATGTAGAATGCACACAACAAATATCTCACTGATGATATAGATAAATATATTATTAGACAGCAATTGTTGTGATATTATGAAAACACAAAGTACACCATTTTTGAAAAAGCTTCATAGCTTTTATCACACAGAACTAGGGTGCTGGGCTAGTAAAGAAAAACTTTTTTTCATCCATGGGATTTAATTTTAAAAGGTGCCAGAATGAACAAGTCATTTGATGCAGATGAAAGAACATACTTGCAAAAAGAGCATAGTACATCAGATTTTTTATGGAAAAAATGAAGCATAAGAATTAATGTGGCCAATGATTTACTATTTTTCATACACATTACATTGTGAATAAATTGTTCAAAGAGTATTATCAAACAACAGTTCGAGGTAACATTTCATTGTTATGAATGCAGATTTTCATTTCATACTTGCTTCTCCTCTATGACTGCAGCAAGAACACTTTGGACTGTTATGTAGAAATGGACATAAAAAAGATGTACAGTAGAGACAAGGAAAGTTGAACAACTGGCATTAATGACCACCGACCTTCCCCTTTTTATTCCACTGACAAAATTATGGAAAAAGGCTCCTTACCTAATGCTGCCATATGATCTAGACCTAAGTCTCAAAGAGCTGGTCTAGAATGTTGCAAAGAATAAAATTCGCAGTCGTAATATGCCAAGCATCTCATTTCCTAACCTAAAAAAATAATGGCTGATGTTTTTGCTGATATTAAATAAATGTTGTGAGTTACCCTGCCCACTGCAAGTCTCTCCATATAATGTTGCTTCAGTGGCTTCCTCATCAATTTCACTGCTTTAGCCAAAAACACTAGCCTCCACCACACAGACAGTTTGCTTCTGATGCTGTGATAGTAGCTTTTACTGTTCTGACATTATAAGACTTGGAAGGCCAAAAAAGGATGTGTGATTACTACTACAGGAAAGATACTTCTCTGGACAAAGAAACTGAAAATATAAGAAAATCGGACACACAGAATTAGCATTACCATCTACGACTGACACAGCAGATGATGAATCAACAGACACCATTGTGTAAAATAGTGACATCACGGGTGAAGGTAGTTTTACAGATTCTACCTGTGAAGCACTGTGAGCAGCAAAAGACAGAAATATTGTATGTTCTGTTGCTGCTCTTGTCCTAAATGAGCTCTTCATTCACTGGAATGTAAAGACTTGTTGAGCATGCCATTACTCCACTTGTAACAATACTGAAGTGTCCGCCACTGCTACCTCACATCCCAACTTCTTGGGCTTAAATATAACGGTGCTGCCATAGTGGGCAGATAACCAGTCCACTTCGCCACATAATACTGTGTGTTTCTGTTGAATATCACACTCAACTGTAGATAAAGAGAAGCAGTGTTGGCATCCTTTATTTGTGTAAACTGTGAGCAGCATCAATTATGACATCTTATATTGCTTTAAAGAATATTTCCACATATGCTCTAACATGGAATACAGAAACAACATTGGTTAATCAAGAAAAGAGCAAAATCCTTCAAGGACTTCACTAATAAAGGCAGAGATTTTCTGCGTCAAATGTAGTTTATGAAAAAGCTAGTAGGTATCCTAAATTCAAAATATATAGTCCACTATCATCTATGAAGACGAAGAAGATAAATTTCTCCAGATGTATCTTAAATGCATTATATCCAGCATGTAAATGGTCAGTGTGTTGCCTTCTTCCCCACTGAGATGATCTACTGTAATTGTAAAGCTGATATGTTCAATATCATAACAAGAGGTTGTAGTTATGATCCACAAAAGGGCACATAGCTGTAGAGCTCCCTGATACACACACTTTCAAAATTGGGAGCTCTCTAGTTATGGTATGTGCGTGTGTGCGTGTGTGTGTGTGTGTCACACACACACCTGCGCTCTTATTTTTTATTTTCCACTGTTACCAAACTATGCACTAATGTGAACTGTTGTGTTGCAGCAAGACATAACGAGGAGTGTATCTCCTATGTAACATTTTTTGGTTTGTCTTGCCTTGATTAATGACAGACATTACCAGGACAATTTTCAAGGCTCTGTTGTAGCAGAATCCCAGGCTGTCTTACAATTAATGATGTGACTTTCATGTTCATATATGCTGCTGGAGGAATATTTAGAAGGGATACACTAGCGAAATGAAACTGAAGACAATACAATAGAAAGGCAAGATGAAATAAATGAAAATGAGATGAGATGTATGGCACTGCAAGGTAAATTAAACAGGGCATTGAAAGACCTAAGGTGAAATGAGGCCCTTTGAGAAAACAACATTCAGAATAATAATAATACCCCTGTATTCCTTTGGGAGAGCAGCTATGACAAAACTATTACTCTAGTCCATCTGGTGTGCTGGATGTACACGACAGATAAAATACCCTAAGACTTCATGAATAATGTGATAGTTCGAATTCTAAAGAATGTAGCTGCTGAGAGATGTGAATATTACTCAACTATCAGTTTAATAGGTCGTCGCTGCAAAATACTAACCCAAATTATTTACTTCTGCGAGAAGGCAATATGGGGGAATCTGCTTCACTCTATGGCAGTGCCACCTCCAGATGAGTATTCCCCGCAGCACGCTGCCAGTGTGGCCTTGTTCTCTTGTGCTTCTAGTGATGGTTCAGTTATTAAAACAGCAGTAACAACATCAACATCAATTTAAACAGCAACAATGGCAGCTTCAGCTACAACAGCAACAGCAGGTTAAACAGCAACTACAGCAGTTTGAGCTACAACAGCAGCAATTAGATTTTCTTCATCAGTTGATTAGAGCTTAGCAGAGTGCCGTAGTCAATCCACAACCGCTTTTGGAACACCAACCAGCAACCCCATCATTTCCATCGTTCAAAAAGGCAAAAGACGATGGCGACTCTCACATGTGATATTTACAGCTATATTCCACAGTGTTCCAGGTAGTGTACCTGTCTTTCCAAAAGTCTTTTTTTATCATCTTGGATTTAGCCCGAAACATTTCATTTGTTCAAAAACTTGCATGTTGAATCAGCCAGTGACACTGTCATTTTCTGAAATGTGTGAGTTGCTCAGTGCTCATTACCTGAAGCAAACCCATGTCATTACTTGCCGGATGGAGTTCCACAGATGCCAAAAGAAACAACACCAGTCCTATCAGACGTGTTTGGCTGACCTCCACAGTTTAAGTAGGAAGTGCAAATTTATTTGTGCGTGTTGTCAACATTCCTATACAGACGCTCCAACATGCAACGTCACTGTCTGTTCTGCTCTGAAGAGTGAGGTACGTTGAAAGGCTTTGTGGTTCGAAGATCTGATAGTAGAGGTGGTTTTGGCTATAACTTAGGCATTTGAATTGTCTCAGGCTGCAACGGAACAGTTTGAGGATGTCATGGAGGCCATGTTGGTGCATACAGTTCCACAGCAACAGCATTATTCAACCTGGTCATGCTCATCGGATTCCAGCCATTTGCTGTTGGACAGTGGCCCTCTTCCAATACAGGTTCCCCTTGTGTCCTGATTGTTTCAATGGGAAGGTTGGCTGGATGTTTTGGGGAAGGAGACCAGACAGCGAGGTCATCGGTCTCATCGGATTAGGGAAGGACGGGGAAGGAAGTCGGCCGTGCCCTTTGAAAGGAACCATCCCGGTATTTGCCTGGAGCGATTTAGGGAAATCACGGAAAACCTAAATCAGGATGGCCGGACGCGGGATTGAACCGTTGTCCTCCCGAATATGAGTCCAGTGTCTAACCACTGCGCCACCTCACTCGGTTTTCCATGGGAAGGGCCATAGTCACTGTCCCCACCAGCAGGCACACTGCATGGCCTGTCATAAACATGGCCATACAGCAGCTGCTTGTCTTAGCTGCCCACGCAGCTGTCCTCGGTCATAGATGTGGAGTTTACAGATGTCTGTAGTGTTCCGGCAGTGCGTGGCCAGCAACTCAGCATTCCCTGCAAGATCTATATTACGCTGTGCATTAAGCTATAGCCATTCTGTTTGCAGGTTGATAACAGGGCCATTGGGTCCCTCGTGAATCTTGAAACTCACCACCACTTGGATGGACCAGCTCTTTCCTAAACTGATCGTTGTTTGGTCAGTTGTTCATGCCAATTGATGATCAACGTTGTGTATCAGCTTGTCATGAGGGCGATCACGTTTTTGGAAGTGACAATGCAACATCAGGAAACATTTCTGGTCTCGACACATTCATGTTTCACGTTCAGGATTATATGTTTCTTGTTTCCCTCTGCATTCTGTTCCAGATATTGGATGAGCTCTGGCACAAGTTCAGGTCTCTGTTTTTGCCTGTACTAGGCACTGCAGAGGACAACAAGGCTCATATAATGCTTAAACCTACAGCCATTCCTAAGTTTTGTCATGTTTATCTACCCCTTCTGTCCTGCGACCAGATGTCAAGGTCAAATTGGATGGATTGCAAGACATTGGAATCACTGAACCAGTTCATTATAGCCAGTAGGCTATGCCTCTGGTGGCAATTCATAAGCCTACAGGGGTGCTTCATTTGTGCTGGGATTTTAAGTCCACTATTAACGCCTAATCAATAGTCGATTTCTACAACATTCCGCAAACCACCGAAATTCTCGTGAAGCTGGCTGGTGATGAGTGTTGTTTAAAAGTTGACTTGGGGAAGGTGTAACTGAGGTCTTGTCCTGGTTGGTTGATTTGGGGGAGGGGACCAAACAGCGGTGTCATGGGTCCCATAGGATTAGGGAAGAGTGAGGAAGGAAGTCAGCCATGCCCTTTCAAAGGAACAATCTCAGCATTTGCCAAATGATTTAGGGAACTCACAGAAAACCTAAATCAGGATGGCTGCACATGGGATTGAACTATCATCATTCCGAATGTGAGTCCAGTGTGCTAATAACTGCACCACCTCGCTCAGTCACACAGCCTGAAGGAACTCCAGTCGTTTCTGAGTAAAGTACCTTGTTGTTTAAAATTTCTCCACAGTGCGATGGATATCAAGCATCCACTCAACAACTGTGTAAAAAAGGTTGTTCCTTTCATTTGGCTGAAGGACTGTGACAGAGCAGCATAAAGTCGCTACTCAATTCACTGATGCGAGTTGGCACTCTTACACCAGATTTGGGACAGTCTTGGTTCAGCAAAAAGCTGACAGTTCAGAACAGCCTATCATGTATGTCTCAACAATGTTGACAGCTGCATAACACAATAATTCTGAAATCAAAAAGGCGGCTTTGGCCATTATGTATGCAACCTGAAAGTTCTACACCTGCAACTATGGCAACAAATTCCATCTCATCACCGATCATAAGCCGCATGTGGCATTTTTTGGCTCTTGTTCGCACCTTTGTGGCAGGATTGGGCTCCAGCATTGAGCTTTGTTTTGGAGTGTGTGTCACTATGAGAGTCACTATAGATTGACAGCACAGCATACAAATGTGGCTGTGGTTTTGCACTTGCCAATAGGACCTGACCCAGCCTTCAACAAGGCTGAGTTGTCTGTTTTCAAATCAATGATCATTTGCGGCAAGTGGTGGATTGACTTCCAGTGATGGTGCATTGCATAGTCCGGGCCACCTGTCAAATCCTGTGCTCTATCAGGTGACGCAGTTTGTATGTGGTGGCAGGCATGAGCATTTGCCTGCCAAGGTGTCTGGTCTGCTCTACAATTATTTCCTCCTCCATCATCAGCTGGTAGTCAACAATGGCGCAATTCTCCTTAACACCAACACAGACAACCTCGTGTCAGTGTACCTTGCATACTCACTCTCCTATATCATGGGCACTAGAACATGACATGCCCGAAGGTCCTTGCACAGCAATTTGTCTACTGGCCTGGCATTGATTCTGAAATTGAGAAGACTGTTTGTGAGGACTTGTGCTACATGGCCCATGTCCAGACAGCAGTGGGACCACACCCAGATTGACTTTGCAGACACTTTCTATAACACCATGTGGTTCATGATAGTTGATGTACTGTCCAGTTATCCTTATGTCATGCGCCTGCATTCTACCATGGCAAAAGCTACTCTGCGGGCTCTCACTTAGGTTTCCACGATCGAAGGGCTGCTCCAGACAATTGTCTCTGATAATGGGCCACAGATCACATCGGCATTGATCCAGACTTTCTGCACCCACAATCGTATTATAAACCTTACTTCTGAAACATTGTACCTGCACTCGAGTGGGGAGGTGGAGTTTATGGCGTGTACATTTAAGACTCAGTTAAAGAAGTGCTTGGCTGATTCATGAGCAGACTCAGCATTGCCTCTGTTTCTCAGCACCTACAGGACCACCCTGCTGAATGGCCATAGCCCAGCAGAATCCTCCACGACGATCAGCTCCAGATGTTGCTTCATATGCTCTGCTTCACACCACTACCTGATGTGTGTTAGTGTCAGTTGAATTAAGCTCCAGGCAACCAAGTCTGGGCATGTACTTTTGGTCGGCAGCCTGAGTGGGCGCCGATAATGGTGTGTGCAATGTTATAGTCAGCAGAAGCTCATGGTGAATGCCAGAGGGGTTACCCCTCTTTTGCCACCAGAACTAGCTGCATCCTCAGTGTGGTCCTAAAACACCCCGTCTGCAGCTGCCAGTGAGAAACACTCCTGTGAGTCTAGCCCCACACTTGGCACATGGCACCTGGCACTACGGGTGTGCCCTGATTGTTGTGCTTTTGGACGACAGTGATGTCAGGATACCGGTGTCCGACGGCAGCTGCCTAGATGCCACCCTTCAGCAGGAGCACTGGGCGGCCCATTCCCCATCGTATCAACCTCTTTCCATCACTACCAACACCACATCTCCTGCATCATCACTATCTGTGGGGTCTTTACTGTGCATGGCTTGCTACCATCTGGGCCCCTTCGAGTTGTACGCCCTGATGGGCCAGAGACAACTGGTCCCCAGTCTCACAACAATGATGCCCCTTTGGGTGCAGATGAGCCAGTGGTGACAAGTACCATTGACTTTCAGCTGATATTGACATATAGCCACTACAGCTGGGTCATCTAGGTGGACCATCTGGCCTCCTTGGCCATGACAGCCCGTCGTCGGCGAGCCCACATGGTTGGTCCTCCACTTTCATTCACCAATGCCTGCTGCACCAGCTCCCCGGAGGAGGCGAGGGATGTGGTTGTGTGCCAACATATGTTGCCGCCATGTCCGCAACATTCTCATTTGGTGCCACCCATGAGAAGGCATCATAGGGGCACCTGCATCACACAATGACAGTCCGTGATGCCAGATGAGTGTTCCACCTACACACCACCAGTGTGGTCTTGCTCACTTGTGCTTCAGCCATGCTAAGCAGAGGTTTCACTCTGAGACTTGGACATTTACGTTTAATTGTAGGCTGAACATTACTCATGATCAGATTTGACCTGAACTTGTATTCTTCAGTTAATGTTCTTTCATGCTTGTGTGATTCTGGTTCTTGGCTCACTGCCGCTGTTTATATTTGTGTGTTGTTCTTGTCAATAAAAAACTGTAGATATAACAGAGGGAAACATTCCACGTGGAAAAAATATATCTAAAAAGAAAGATGATGAGACTTACCAAACAAAAGCGCTGGCAGGTCGATAGACACACAAACAAACACAAATATACACACAAAATTCAAGCTTTTGCAACAAACTGTTGCCTCATCAGGAAAGAGGGAAGGAGAGGGAAAGACGAAAGGATGTGGGTTTTAAGGGAGAGGGTAAGGAGTCATTCCAATCCCGGGAGCGGAAAGACTTACCTTAGGGGGAAAAAAGGACAGGTATACACTCGCACACACACACATATCCATCCACACATACAGACACAAGCGTCTGTATGTGTGGATGGATATGTGTGTGTGTGCGAGTGTATACCTGTCCTTTTTTCCCCCTAAGGTAAGTCTTTCCGCTCCCGGGATTGGAATGACTCCTTACCCTCTCCCTTAAAACCCACATCCTTTCGTCTTTCCCTCTCCTTCCCTCTTTCCTGATGAGGCAACAGTTTGTTGCGAAAGCTTGAATTTTGTGTGTATATTTGTGTTTGTTTGTGTGTCTATCGACCTGCCAGCACTTTTGTTTGGTAAGTCTCATCATCTTTCTTTTTAGATATATAAAAACTGTAGATACTACAGCAAATGTCCATGGATTTGCTTTCCCCTTTCACTAATGTTCATATCATTCCTCCCGCTGTCTTCTGTTGTGCTTCCCACATACTTGAAACTTTTCACTTTTTTTTGTGCTTGCCTTGTAATACATGTTCAGATATCCATTGCTTCTCTCTTTTTATTCCTTGTTGTGACTATCACTTCACACTTCTTTGCATCATTCCACCACTTGTTCCCATATATTTAGCCTTTCTTGTACCTCTCCTCCTCCTCCCATTTCCCCACATTATTAAATCTATCTCCATTTGCACTACCCCTCCTGTCATCCACAACATTGACTGAGCAACCTTTACCCAGCTTGGATGTTTACCAGGATGCTTCATAAAACGTGACATCAGAATTGGTGAGTCAGAATCCTTTTTCACAAATTTCTTATGTTAACTTTTATTTGACAAAGTAACACCAAATATCTAAATGCCTGACACTGAAAACAGCAAGAAGATTTTAGACATAAGGGTCGTTCAGACATATGTACTATGCTTTTACATATATTGAGAACAGCACAAGTTTTACTTTGCTTAATTAAACACTAAATTTTAGTCACACTAAAAGTTTTCTACTTTTCCAACAATTATATGTTCTATTCTGGAAGTTTACATCACATCTAGACATATTACAAATTAAAGCCCCCAACATGGTTTTTCTGTCTATATGTAAAGCTTCAATTCAGGAAGTTGATATGGTTTCCATTAATAAACAGACTTATTCTTGAGGAAGGTCTGCTATGTAAGACAAGTTGTCCAGCTAGTAACTTCTACTTTGCAATAACTGAGTTGTGCTTTTCTACAGCAATGTGTAATCTCCAATGTTGCTGATTTTTAATAAGTTGTTTGCCTGGCTTATGACTTCATCTCCAGTGAAGGTGTCCAATACCAATACCATCTACAGATTTCTACACAACAAATGGTGACATTTTTAGAATGTACTCTTGTGGTGTTTTACAACAATACCTTCATTCTTGTATAATGGCTTTTTTCTGGTACTATTTCTGATCTTTGATCAGTCCTCATGTTATGGATCTGATCAAGGCTGCCATTACTTTTTTGCTGAAGTGACCACCATAATGTGTGATGGTGGGACGTTGTTTATTTCAGTGAGTGTAGATCTTTGTTTAACCACTTAGGTTGTGGGAATAGTTTAAACAGTTACTTTTCATTCTTCTCCTGTCTGGTCAAGCAATGTAGGTTCTTGGCATCAAATGTGGTTAAAGATATATCTTAATAAATCGAACCTGCAATGGGAGGACTGGTTGCAGCTTCAATACACATTGTGAGATACACAAAATCAGAAAGAAATTCCACCTTACCCAGGATATAGTTTGTTTATTTTTGCTTTAGTTGAAGATATTTCTTCCCTTTCTATGCTTTCATTAGCAATTTTTTTTAAAATTGTTATTCTGTCTCATATAACACTGTTATTTTATGCTGGTAATTTTATCAGTACCAGGACAGGCTGTATATGTATGGTACATAAAAACCTATCTACACAAAACAACTGACACTGTTATACGAGACAGAACAATAAACAAAAATCCACTGAATACACGGTGAGTAGAAGGAAAGGTACATACTTTGAAGGGTGATTCTGAACAAAAACCTTAATATGGACATATGCCTATCCTGAATTGTGTCCAAGACAGAACACATTTAACATCACTTTTGTACATTTTTCTTCAATAACTCGAAAACCGCACCCTCCAGGGAAACGTGTCACAGTACAAAATTACACTACATTAAATTTCATACAAAAAATGGTTCTATTAACTTCTTCTCTAGGGCTAATAGTTTGCACAAAGACAGCACAAGAATATCGAAAATCTAACTCAACAAGAATATCAAGAATATTAAAAATCTAGCTCAAAACGCATGGGCTGTAGCTTATGTAGTTTGTGTGGGCCATACTCTACCATTACAAGTTTCTAGCTATGATGGAACAGTCATTTATTTAAACAATTATTTATCATGTTCTGCGGGATCACTTTAGCCAAAGCTAATTGGTCACTGAATGAATCAGTATGTAGTTTACAGAATGCAAATTAGAAAATTTATAAACAAAAAACTGAAGAATTAATAAAACACAAAAAACATAAGAGTACCTGAATAAATAACAAATTACAGAGAAAAGTTATCAACTACTGTGAGAAACTCCTATGCATAATAGAAGTAGTGTGTCACAAGGAGACATTTCCACTTGGATTTTAGAATATGGGGTTTATCAATCAATTTTTTCAGTTCTACTGGAAGCCTATTCAAAATAAAACATGCTGAACAATGTGTACCTTTGTGTGCAATGCTTAAGAAAGTGTTATCCAAGGATATATCATCTTCCCATCTAGTGTTCTTTGAATGAATGTTGCTGTTTCTGTTGAATTAGTCAATATTCTTCACAACAAAACCCACGACAAAATGAATACATTCGCAAGAACAGCAGACTTAGAATACTGAGGCATCTGAACAATGGCCTACACGAAGTTTGAGAACTAACACTGCAGATAAGTTTGACTGCTTATTTCTGAGCTAAAAATATTCTTGAGGAGTGCAGAGTGTTGTCCCAAAAATAACATAATACAAAATAATAGAATGAAAGGAAGCAAAGTAAACAAGGTTTTGTGCTTCAGTACCAGAGGCAGTGAAGATAATTCCTATGGTGAAGGTAGTAGCATTCAGTTTCTGCATTAGATGCTTAATGTGATACTCTCATGATAGCCTTCCATCCACATTCACAGCCCTAAGAATTTAAAATGGTCAACTTCTCTGACTGTCTGACCGTCTTTGGAAATTAAAATTTCATTTTTACAAGAGTTCCATGTCCAAAACTTTATGCATTACATTTTGTTCAAGTTAAGTGTTAATCTGTTATCTGAAAGCCATGTTCTGATGTTAATGACTACCCTATTAGCTACATCATTTATATTACGTTCTCTTCCCTGTTTGTTGAGACTGAAAGACAAGCTTCTGCTTTCCACTTGATCATAAAATCCCATAGTGTTATGACTTATGCATAATATTTTATTATCTACACAATAAAATGCTTTTGTTAATTCAAAGAAAATTTCGACTGTCCTCAACCTACCACTTACCCCTATTAATGCCTCATGCTCAAAAGAATAAATAGTATTTTCTGTGGATACACCCTTCTTGAAACCTGACCGAGAATCTGACAGCAAACTATTTATACTGAGATGTGCCATTACTCTCTTATATATTACTGTCTGTCATTCTGACAGAAAACAGACCAATGAACTTTATGCATTGTTCTTAGACTTGCACAGCCTTGGAAGTATAGCCTGATGTCACACAGAGCACAACAAATGAAATGTCAAGGGACTTTTGGGTAGATAATGTAAAGAATAAGAAAAGAAATTCTTAATTTCTTTTGCACTTTAAAATTGGAAACTGTTTATAACATTAATATAAAACATATAAAACTGATGAAAACTATGTACAGTACATTTAAATTCCTACCTCTAGGAAGCCTGATCTGAATGGTGCTCTATGGTGTTCCCAATGAAGCAGCTGATTCATGCGTTGGTGAGGGTGTGTGGAATTTAACTGAACAGAACCCAGCTGTGATGGTCTATTGTCTACTTCAGATCTGCAGGTCTCAAATTGCTCATATGGTTGGCCATTTATATCACATGTACATTCTAATAACTTATGAGTGAGACAGATTTCATTTTCATCATATGACAGTAGGTCCTGGAGGAAAAATGTGTATTAGAACTACTAGAAGTGAACCACATCAACATGCGGTGACTTTTCTATGTCTACAGAAACTTCACTTACAGAAAGTACAAATAATTTGCAGATAAAAATTCCTCTTCCTCTCCCCAGATTTTTTGATGGTTACATAAAGAATTAATATCAAAGGCTTTTGTTTGCAGGAACAGTATTCAGAAATTACCTGTGACCAAAACAGGTAGCTATGTGCAAATGTGGGGAAAAAGACAACTACACAGAAGATTTCCAGGCTCATGTTGACAATATGTAGTGGCTATATGCAAGTAAAAGTATGCCAAATTTGTTCATAAACTTCACTAACTTATCTGGCAAAACCTGAAGGAAGTACCTACAATAAGTTTCACAAGTGTTCACTTGTTCACTAACTGAAACTTTTTTTTGTGTTTTGCACCCAATGTGCTTTTCTAGACAAAGGAGCTCCATGAAGTCTCTAAAATCTGATCATTTCATGAATGAACTATTTAGTTTTTTTTATTTTTATTTTTCCAACCAGTAGTTTAGGGGCTATGGATAAGTAGTGATAGCTTTGTAAAAATTGGTTTGTGTGAAAACAGAACTTAACTTTTCAATTCATTGCAGCATTACCTGTACATCATTTGATTTTCTGTACACAACGAAAAGTCACTTTGTACATATAGTTAACAAAAAACTTTACAATCAATATACAAATATATCTAGTAGATAATGTTAGCAAAGAGTTTTAGTTACCTTCAGATATTATTTATTAATCAAGTGTTGTGTTTTTTTTTTTTTTTTTTTTTTTTTCCTCCCTTCCTTCAAATAACAAGGAAGACGGAAATAATTAAAGATAACAATAGAACAAAATGACTGCATATTGAGGCATTGATTACAATGAGCCAAAAAGCGTAATTCAGATATTTTTACTATTTGGTATGACGCTATTGCCAGCATTCATCTTTTAGTTACACTTATGGTACTTAGGGTACTTGTGGTATACTTATAAGAAGAAAATAATGAAAATAAAGAAAAAATTAAAATTATGAAATTTACTGCAGTTTGCACTGTTTTACAGCAAAGTTTTGTGTCATCTCCTGTGTAACAGCCATGTCATCTGATCTAATCATAGCTCTCACACTGATCATCTGGTAATATTCAGTCACTTGGGTTAGTACTTTATTTCATATGATTATATATGTTTTATGTAGTGAAACATTGACAGGGGCTGTACATTTTGTGTGCAGATGCTGGTGGAATTGGTCACTTTCTGGAAACAACAAAAAACTGCATTGGCTGTGGGCTACAGGCTTGAGACTGCTGTTTTGGACTGCGGTAGCAAAGTGAAACCTTGAACGAAGTCTCAAAGTCTGTGGCACTTCTGATACCTCAAGTATCACCTGGACTCTCTGATGTTGCATCTGAGTTGTATGTCTTCACCCAAAGTTGAATGGCAGGCTGTAGCTGTGTCACAAATCTTTGGGCAAAATGCAAACGAGGGTATTGGCCAGGAAGTTGCCCCCTTTCACCTGAACAACAGTTATGAGGTGCTGTCTGCTGTTGAGAATAAATTGGAGATAACATGGGCATCGAAAAGATCCTCTGGAGAGGTCTGGGTAAGTACAGAGGATGAGTGCAGTACTAAGTATCAGTTCCATCAGTAGGCAGGCAGTAGAATACTTCAGTGAAATAGCTGGCATTTCAGGTAAGAAGTCTCTTGTGCACTACTGTGTTCCCCATGGGGTCCCTTTTGATATATGGAAACAGTTCTGCCAATGGATAGTGAGTACACTGGCAAATTATGGCTCATGTCATCATCCATAACATTTGCTGCCTGGATTGATAGGCAATCCTCAATTCCTTTACATAGCATGCTTCAGTAATGAAGATAGCTAAGTTCATATGTAATGTGGAAGCACATCTCATGATTTACAGTATTGTTCTCAGAACCAGTTAAGGTCCTCTGGTTTGGATTCAAAAAGAGGGTTTAAACTGGAAGTTCAGCAGAATCTGCAGTGGTCATGGATGCAGATTCCCGGCCACTGGAGGCCACATAAAGTAGATATGTTAGGTGTTGCGAAACAACTCAAATCACTAAAGAAAGGCAAGTCATTTGCTCCAGATGGTATACCAATCAGGTTCCTCTCAGATTATGCAGACACAATAGCGCCATTCTTAGAAATCATATACAACTGCTCAATTGGCGAAAGGTCTGTTCCTAAAGACTGGAAAGTAGCACAGGTCACACCAACATTCAAGAAAGGAAATGGGAGTAATCCATTGAATTACAGACCCATATCACTGACCTCAATTTGCAGTAGGATTTTGGAGCATATACTGTACTCTTACATTATGAATCACCTTGAAGAAAATGACTTATTAATACATAACCTACATGGATTCAGAAAATATCGTTCTCATGCAACACAGCTAGCTCTTTATTCCCATGAAGTAATGAGTGCTGTCGACAAGGGATCTCAGATCGATACCATATTCCTAGATTTCCAGAAGACTTTTGATACCGTTCCTCACAAGCTACTATCAGTCAAATTGCGTGCATATGGAGTATTATCTCAGTTGTGTGACTGGATTCGTGATTTCTTCTCAGAGAGGTCAAAGTTCGTAGTGATAGACAGTAAATCATCGAGTAGAACAGAAGTGATATCCAGCATTCTGCAAGGTAGTGTCATAGGCCCTCTGCTGTTCCTGATTTATATAAATGATCTAGGTGATAATCTGAGCAGCCCCCTTAGATTGTTTGCAGATGACGCTGAAATTTACCATCTCGTAAAATCATCAGAAAATCAATTCCAATTACAAAATGATCTAGAGAGAATTTCTATATGGTGCGAAAAGTGGCAATTGGCACTAAACAAAAAAAAGTGCGAGATAATCCACATGGGAACTAAAAGAAATCCAATAAAGTTTGGGTATACGATAAATCGCACAAATCTAAGGGCTGTCAATTCAACTAAATACCTAGGAATTACAATTACAAGCAACTTAAATTGGAAAGACCACATAGATAATATTGTGGTGAAGGTGAAACAAAGACGGCGCTTTGTTGACAAAACACTTAGAAGATGCGACAAACCCACTAAAGAGACAGCCTACATTACACTTGTCTGTCCTCTGCTGGAATATTGCTGTGCGGTATGGGATCCTTACCAGTTGGATTGACACAGGACATCAAAAAAGTGCAAAGAAGGGCGTCTCATTTTGTGTTATCGTGCAATAGGGGTGAGAGTGTCACTGATATGATATGCGAGTTGCGGTGACAGTCACTAAAACAAAGGCGGTTTTCTTTACGGCGAGATCTATTTACGAAATTTAAATTATCAACGTTCTCTTCCGAATGCGTAAATATTTTGTTGACACCCTCCTACATAAGAAGAAATGATCATCATAATAAAATAAGAGAAATCAGAGCTTGAACGGAAAGATTCAGGTGTTTCTTTTTCCCACACTCCATTCGAGAGTGGAATGGTAGAGAAGTAGTATGAAAATGGTTCGAAGAACCCTCTGCCAGGCGCTTAAGTGTGAATTGCAGAGTAACCAACTAGATGTAGATGCCACCTCTGGGAGGTGTGTGCGTGGCACGGTCTCCGCCATGCCATCTGCCTGCGACTGACGCACAGAGCAGCACTGACTGACTTTCTCTGTGTTATTCTAGTTTGTACCATGAGGCTATTTTTGTTATCGACCAGAGGTTATGAATAAAGTTATATTTTTGTGTCTTGGATCAGTTTTGTGTATTACTTGGTTATTACAGAACTGGCAACGAGGATGGGATTCAACTGTGCAGTAACCAAGTATTACGCAAAACTGATCCAAGTCACAAAAATATAGTTTATTCATAACCTCTGAATTATAATGATAATAGCCTCTTGGGACTACACAAGACACATCAACTACTGTGCATGATACAAACTAGAATAACATACAGAGAGTCAATCAGTGCTGTTCCACCCATACATGGGCATGAGTCACAGATGCAGATGGTGCAGTGGAGACCGTGTGTGTGCATGCCTCCTGCAGGCAGGCTCGGGCTGGTACAATTGGTGGCCGACTCAAGTGCACAAGCACAGCAGCACCACATTCGGCACAGTTACACTCACACATACTAGCAGTAGGATACAGTGATTCGTTCTTGCATATCACAAATAGAAAATATTAAAATGATATTATAAGGAGGTGCCCTGAAAAGTAATGTCTCTGAATTTCTTATATAAAAACTCTTAAAGCTTTTTAAATAAAGCAAACTTTATTAACCTTCTACATCTTTATTTTTCATGTCTACATATTTATTTCTCAACATAGTCATCCTGATGATGAACACATTTTTCCTAAAGAGAGACCAGTTTGTTGATACCATCACTGTAGAATGTCTGACTTTGTTGACAGAGCCATAACCTCGCCCCTGCTTGCACTGCTTCATCACTATTACAGCAAAGCCCTCGAAGCAGTTCTTTTGAGTTTTCGAAACAGATAAAAATCTGTTGGGGACACGGTGGGACTGTATGGAGAATGATCAATGACAGTGAACCCAAAGCATAGGATTATCGCACATGTTCCAGAGCTCAGGTGTGGTCTGGCATTGTCATGCTGAAGGAGTGAGTGAGTCACATCTGGATTATAGCACACTGATTGTCATGCACCGACATAGTTATGACTGACACACACACACACACACACACACACACACACACACAAAATTCAGAGCCATCTATCAGCAGAGGGTTGCAAGTACTTAGATACAAAGAATAAAGATGTAAAATGTTAATAACATTTGTTTTATCTGAAAACTTTTAAGAGTTTTCACACAAAAAATTTGGAGGCTTTCCTTTTCAGCATGCTTGCATAATTAACTTCATGAGCATCATTGGTAAGGTATAAAAATTAATCTCACTAATTAATAATGATAATGATCACACAGTATTTAGAAGAGAAAGATGGCTGTAAATGGAAGTGAATAACTGTAAAGTCTTATTTTCTAAATGGAATACAACACTGTCAATGGTGGTGACATTTATCGCTGTAAAAAAAAAAGAGAGAGAGAGATCATACCTAGTGAGATTATTACAGATTCTGAACACAGTAACTGGATACCTTTTGTAGATTATCTACTGAAAAAATTGCAATGGCAAGGAACTTGGATGTCACATACAAATATATTCATCATGATATGATAATAAGGCAAGATTTCAAATTATAATATTACAAAGAAATACAATGGGTGGCCATCAATTACGCTCAGAAGATGAAAGCCTAATATTGCTGCTAGACACATTAAAAAATGAAGTAACTACTTCTAGCTTTTGAAGCTATTAGTCCCTGCCTCAGGGAAGAAAGCGAGGTGGTTGGAGAAGGATATAGAAGAGGGTCAAGGTCACTCAAACCCCAGGTTGAGAAGGACTCACCTTTTATGAGGACAATGGGAAAAAACTAAATACCATATGAGCAATGCCATGAATCATATGCAGTTTCCCTCAAAAGTGATGTAGTCATTCACTGATGCAGAGATTTAACAAACACCTTCACATTATTGGACTATCTTTGGAGAATGTCCTAGCAATAGCAATCATATGCAATATCTACGGGATTATAAACTACCAATACCACAGATATAGCTAAAATACAATAAAAATGGTGTATGTACGATCATGCAACTGATGTGTAATCAGTCATTGTCATTTTCTGCCACAGCACTTGTGAAATAATATGATTCTGAGACAAGTAACACTGTGAAAGAAACCAAGCAGCCACTCCTCCTTAGTGTCATTATTAACAAGTAGTATTAAGGAAGAATATTCACAACAATATTCACCGGTACCCTAATTTTGTCCTGATTGTTAGCAAGAACCGATTTGTAGAAATTGCCAGCAACATTTCACCATTGGCAGTAGTGTATCAGAGCTGACCATAGCACACACCGGCAGTTCAGTCACAGTGTGGTTCATTCCTATGTCCAAACAAGCACCAAGCACACTGATACTGAAACTATCACTGAACAATATTCCAACATACTTTCAGACTGATATAGGAGGACATTCAGTTTTAATCAATGGAAAAAAAAGTAAAGTCATCAACTGTCTACCAATGCAAAGAACACACAGGCAATTGGTCATATACAATAATGGACAGTTCCCAGTAATTGCCATATCACCATGTCTATCATGTATAAGAATGTTAGTAGGAATTTGATGATTCATGGGGCAGCATTTCCACTGACTTGAAATACAAACTAATCAAATATGTTCCACACCACCCTCATTACTTAATCATTTGTGCTTTTCTACAGTGAGTAGTCTGTCTCAGTACTCCTCTCACCACAGGAAGCCACTATGTACAGCTACCTTTGTAATGGTTATGAAAATAAAACTGCATTTCAGTATGTACCTTGCAGCGATCACTCGTGAACCAGACCCAACTGATGATCGCTTATGAGTTACAATAAACCAAGGAAAATGCAACAGAACTGCATACTGCCTTTTCAGAGGCAGCTGGGAGAACTTCATCGACTTTGACTCTACACAACTACTTGCACGAACAAACTGGCTTCTAGGTGTCCATTGTAAACAACGGTACAAATTCCTCAACACCTTGGTTTGTGAAAGTGGAACATCTGGAATATGGTACCTGAATAATAGCATCAGGGTCTTTTCACCAAGGAGGGCAAGATTTGCCTGGTGCCTTTTGATCATCATAGAAGAGCATGGAAGTGACCAGATATCAATGCACATCTCAGAAATGCATTCTGCAAGGAGGTGGGTCAG
Organism: Schistocerca nitens; assembly: GCF_023898315.1. Lineage (NCBI taxonomy): Eukaryota > Metazoa > Arthropoda > Insecta > Orthoptera > Acrididae > Schistocerca > Schistocerca nitens. The sequence continues at coordinate 356,427,316 of NC_064617.1, forward strand.
TCATGTTTTGGACCAGTATCATATACATATGTCTCTCGTCATTATTAAGAATAATTTGAGTACTATGCTGTACTGGGACAGGATCCGCCAATGGATTGTCCAACCTTACGTCAATATTTCAGCAATAGGATCATCTTTCAAGATGATAATGCACATCATTGCCCATCCTATCAACATCTGCCTCCATGAGACAGAACTGAACTAGTTTAAAAAAAGAAGAAGAAGAAGAAGAAGAAGAAGAAGAAGAAGATGATGATGATGAAGAAGAAGAAGAAGAACATAAACAGTCTCCAGCACAAGAAAACTTTATTTTTATGGTTACCAGTTTTGGTCAGTTACTGACCATCTTCAGACATTATATCATATTGGTAGGTGGTAGTGGTGAACAGAGCAGGCATTGCCAACTCCACAAATGCCAACTGCTCACCACATTGACGCTCGTGGAGTTTGTAATGCCTGCCGCCACCTCTCAACATGGTATGAGGACTGAAGGTGGTCAGTAACTGACCAAAACCAGTAATAACAAAAAAAAAAAAAAAAGAGGTTTCTTGCAGTCGAGACTGTTTATGTTCATTTTAAAATACTAAGAAAACCTGCCGTTCTCCATGAGAAATGTTCTCAAAAATTACTCAACTAGACTGCACAGCCTGCACAATCTGCTGATATGAACTCAAAATGATGCACTTGGGACCAGTTGAAAGTTTCAGTGCATCGTTGTAGGAACTATCCTCACACACTGGATGATCTCAGGAGTGCCATCATTGACGAGTGAGATGGGCTTCAGCAGCAATATTTCACCTATCTGGTGAAAAGCTTGCCAAAGAAGATCCAAGTATATTACAACGCATGCAGCAGAGCAACATGTTATTGTGCAGAAGATTTTGATGTCACAGATACAAAGATGTGTACTTTCACAACTGCCTGCCTTTATTTCAATTATTATTTTGCTTTTATTTCAAAGATAATTTTTCTTTTAGTTTTATGAGACTTACTCATTTATGATGCCCTTGGATCTAAGCCCACAGAAACCCAAGTTGTGGAAAAAATTTTAAGTGATTTATTTGGGTTACACCTTTTACAGTTTTCAGGCTCCAAACCAAAAACTGAGTCAACCTATCTTGTTTACACTCCATTTTCTGACTTTGACTCATCATAAAAAGAATATGTACCCATGCTTGAACCTGTTCTAGAATGTAAAAAACATTTTACCTGCACATAATGCAACAAGTGTCAGCTGCTCCTTGCTTTTGCAGGCCTCGCCTCATTTCTTTCTCTGGACAGAAGATGTGAAAGAAGAGTGAGACCAACTACACAACTGAAAGAACATCATGCCAGTTTCTTCTAGCCAATGAGTTTTGTGCATGGTGATCACAAATAAAGCACGTTCTGCAATGGATATATGTGGCAATTTGACAGTGACCGTTGTGTAATCTTATATACATGCATTTCCAGGACCACGCCAAGAATAACTATTGGCAAAACTATCTGGTGACAAGTAGTTTATCATTGGGGCACCACTACAGGTACCCTTAGATAAGGAATAAATAAAACTTTGTGATACTAAAATACAGCATTCAGATTGTGCCAATACAAATGCCTTCCATTTGGCATGGCAAGTGACCAGAAATATTCAGTGGTATGTAGAAGAATTAATACATGTAGCACAATGTTCTGCACGCAATGCCAGTACTCTGATTACAAGAATAATGCCAGTAAAAATTATTTGAACACAGTGGTTCATGGTGTGGGTTCCTGGTATCATGTCCTAGTTCATGAACCACGGGCAACGTATGAGTGGCCACGTAAGTGGTCCTGACAGTCGGGATACCAGTTACTTTGGAATAAGGCTGGGCACCTCAGACATATTCCGAGTCGTGGCCACCTTTGTGCTCAGATGGCAAAGACTACCAAATCCACCGGTTAGTCCCTCAACCGTTAGGGGTAAAACTCAATGGGACCCGGGGCAAGTAAGGCTAGCAACCTGCTTACCTGGTACTATAAATATGATGCTGGCAACAATCAGAGCAAAATGCCTCAGACCTTTGGAGGTGACGGAGTCCCACCTCTAATTGACAAACCACGGACTCCTAAGATACGACTCGGCAAACGAATGGCAACGAGATGGGGAGCTATTAATATCAATGGGGGCTACTCTGGGAAGAAGGTAGAGCTGGCAGAAGCTGCAAGTAAGATGGGGTTGGACGTTTTAGCTGTTAGTGACATTCGGATAAGGGGTGAGAAAGAAGAGGAAGTGGGAGAATACAAGGTCTACCTGTCAGGAGTCAAAGCAGGAATAGCACAATGGGGTGTAGGGCTTTTCATCAGGAAAGAGATGGAACCCAGTGTAGTTGCAATAAGGTATGTAAACGAACGACTGATGTAGATGGATTTGACAGTGTCTAGCAAGAAAATTAGGATTGTGTCAGTATATTCGCATTGTGAAGGGACAAATCAAGATAAGATAGATAGTTTTTATGATGCACTCAGTGATATAGTTGTTAGAGTAAAGGAAGGACAGTGTTCTGCTCATGGGTGATTTTAATGCCAGGATTGGAAATCGAACAGAAGGGTATGAAAAGGTTATGGGTAAATTTCGAGAGGATATGGAGGCCAACAGGAACGGGAAACAACTCTTGGATTTCTGTGCCAGTATGGGCTTAGTAATCATAAACTCCTTTTTTAAACATAAGAACATTCACTGGTATACTTGGGAAGGCACGGGAACCAGATCTGTCATTGACTATATAATAACAGATCAGGAATTCAGGAAGGCTGTGAGGGACACACGTGTATTCAGGGGTTTCTTTGATGACACTGATCACTATTTAATCTGCAGTGAAATTGGTATTGTGAGGCAGAAAGTGCAGGAGGTCAGGTCCATGTGTAGGGGAATAAGAGTGGAGAAACTTCAAGATAAGGAAATCAGACACAAGTACATAACAGTGATCTCAGAAAGGTACCAGTTAGTTGAATGTAGTCAATAGCAGTCACTGGAAAAGGAATGGACAAGGTACAGGGACACAGTACTAGAAGTGGCTGAAGAATGTCTTGGAACAGTAGTGTGTAAGGGTAGGATGAAGCAAACAGCTTGGTGGAATGACACAGTCAAGGCAGCCTGTAAAAGGAAAAAGAAGGCATATCAAAAATGGCTACATACTAGAACTCAGGTAGACAGAGAAAGTTATGTTGAAGAAAGAAACAAAGCCAAACAGATAATTGCAGCATCCAAGAAGAAATCTTGGGAAGACTTCAGAAACAGGTTGGAGACTTTAGGTCAAGCTGCTGGAAAACCATTCTGGAGTGTAATTAGCAGTCTTCGAAAGGGAGGTAAGAAGGAAATGACAAGTTTTTGGGCAGGTCAGGAAAACTGCTGGTGAATCCTGTTGATGCCTTGGGCAGATGGAGGGAATATTTTGAAGAGTTTCTCAATGTAGGTGAAAATACTATCAGTAATGTTTCAGATTTCGATGTACAATGGGACAGGAATGATGATGGAAATAGGATCACATTTGAGGAAGTGGAGAAAATGGTCAACAGATTGCAGTGCAATAAAGCGGCTGAGGTGGATGAAATTAAGTCAGAACTCATCAAATACAGTGGAATGTCACGTCTTAAATGGCTACACAGGATAACTGAAATGGCGTGGGAGTCGGGACAGGTTCCATCAGACTGGAAGAAAGCAGTAAGCACACCAATCTTTAAACATGGAAACAGAAAAGATTGTAACAACTACAGAGGTATCTCTTTGATCAGCGTTGTGGGTAAAATCTTCTCAGGTATTGTTGAAAGGAAAGTGCGAGTATTAGTTGAGGAGAAATTGGATGAAAATCAGTGTGGGTTTAGGCCTCTTAGAGGTTGTCAGGACCAGATCTTTAGCTTACAGCAAATAATGGAGAAGTGTTACGAGTGGAACAGGGAATTGTATCTATGTTTTATAGATCTAGAAAAGGCATATGACCGGGTTCCTAGGAGGAAGTTATTGTCTGTTCTAATAGATTATGGAATAGGAGGCAAACTTTTGCAAGCAATTAAAGGTCTTTACATAGATAGTCAGGCAGCAGTTAGAGTTGACGGTAAACTGAGTCCATGGTTCAGAGTAGTTTCAGGGGTAAGACAAGGCTGCAACCTGTCTCCACTGTTGTTCATATTATTTATGGATCATATGTTGAAAACAATAGACTGGCTGGGTGAGATTAAGATAGGTGAACACAAAATAAGCAGTCTCGCATATGCGGATGACTTAGTTGTGATGGCAGATTCGATTGAAAGTTTGCAAAGTAATATTGAGCAAGATCAGAAATGTAAGGACTATAGTATGAAGCTTAGCATCTCCAAAACAAAAGTAATGTCAGTGGGAAAGAGATATAAATGGATTGAGTGCCAAATAGGAGGAACAAAGTTAGAACAGGTGGATGGTTTCAAGTACTTAGGATGCATATTCTCACAGGATGGCAACATAGTGAAAGAACTGGAAGCGAGGTGTAGCAAAGCTAATGCAGTGAGCGCTCAGCTACGATCCACTCTCTTCTGCAAGAAGGAAGTCAGTACCAAGACTAAGTTATCTGTGCACCGTTAAATCTTTTGACCAACTTTGTTGTATGGGAGTGAAAGCTGGATGGGTTCAGGTTACCTTATCAATAAGGTTGAGGTTACGGATATGAAAGTAGCTAGGATGATTGCAGGTACTAGTAGATGGGAACAATGGCAGGAGGGTGTGCACAATGAGGATATCAAAAAGAAAAACTGGGAATGAACTCTATAGATGTAGCAGTCAGGGCTAACAGGCTTAGATGGTGGGGTCATGTTACACGCATGGGATAAGCAAGGTTACCCAAGAGACTCATGGGTTCAGCAGTAGAGGGTAGGAGGAGTCGGGGTAGACCAAGGAGAAGGTACCTGGATTCTGTTAAGAATGATTTTGAAGTAACAGGCTTAACATCAGAAGAGGCACCAATGTTAGCACTGAAAAGGGGATCATGGAGGGATATTATAAGGGGGACTATGCTTCAGACTGAACACTGAAAGGCATAATCAGTCTTAAATGATGATGATGATGATGATGATGATGATGAGTAACTATTCTACCACAAATTCAGGGCTTGGCTTTTCATAGTGGTTATGATTTGTTTTCAAAATTTTCACATATAACTTGCCCACTTATTCCTCCCATTCTAATGAGTATAGATCCATTCCTTGATGATCTTAGGAGTTATTGTTTACAGCAGCAAAGAAGGCTGCTATATGAAATATTGTCCTAGGAATTGAGGAGGCAAAGGGTGGAAGCAGAGTGAAGGGGGACAACAATCATGACTCAAGTGATAAATAAAAACTTATTTTGATAATGACATACAATGATATGAATATTAAAACAAACCTTAAGTTCTTCTTTAGACAGGCGAATGGTACTATTGTTCTGTGGATCTACAACTGTACCACTTAGATCGGTCTTGCTTATTTGGCGTTGGAAGATTTTTTCTTCTATTGTACCCACAGAAAGCAGCCTAAGAAAAGAAAAATAGAAAAGGATGGTATAGTGAGAGACAAATGTATATTCACCATAACATAATATAAAGCACACACACTGACAGACATCTACCTCTACAACAACATGTGGCATGAGAAAAAGTGTATAATCTGTAAGTGTTATCAATTAATTTACATGTTGAACTTTTTTATTTATTACAAAATTATCTCTTGCCATTGCACTTGGTTCAAATGCATGGTAAATCTAGACATGTTTCTCACTGGATACAACAACAACAACAACAACAACAACAACAACCCACTACAAGCATATGGGGAGACTTACAAGTGAAATATAATGCAAATTTTCACAAACCTTAACAATACATTGTCCATACTTGATAATATCTCGTAATCACCTCTTCACTTCTCTCAACAAATTGTCATCCTTTTTTCACAACAAGATTCACATCTTTAACATTTATCTGAGTGGTATAAAGTTACTTGGACACCTTGAGAACACTTCAAATCACAGGCAGAAAAACCTCCACGAATATAATTCAAACACGTGCTTATTTATTTAATAAATGACATAGAAATTGGTGACAGAAAGCTGTGACATTACATTAGTTAGCTTAGATTAGATTACTTATTCATTCCAAAGACCCACAAAAGATGGGATCCTCCAGGGTGTGGAACATGTCAGATAAACACATTACAAAAATGTAATTAGAAAAGCTTGAGTTTCATTAATTTTAATGATCCTCAGTCAACAAACAGTAAAATTATGTATATGAATTAAATTTAAACTTCTAATAGTTACAGGTTTAATACTTATATCTGCTTTCATTAAATCCATCATTCACACAGTAGCTAGTTACTTGGCTATTACAACCAAGTATTGTCAAAAATTGAACTAAATTATTCATTTCAATGATCCTCAGTTAAGAACAGTCAAATTATGTACAAGATTTAAAATTAAACTTCCACTATTTACAGACTTAAGACTTACATCTGCTTTCCATACATCCATCATTCACACAGTAGGTAGTTAGTTGGCTGTTATAACCAGGTATTGTCAAAAATTTAAGTAAAATAAATTTTCATTAAAATGGTCTACTGCACTTTTTAAGAAATTCATAGATGGAATAGAAGGAGTTGGCCACCAAAAACTCTTTTAAATTAAGTTTAAATTGTGTCTTGTCTGAAACTAAACTCTTAATGGTTGCTGGTAACTTACTCAAAATATGAGTTGCTGAATACTGGACTTATTTCTGGGCAAGAGTAAGTGATTTTAAACCTTTATGTATATTGTTCTTATTCCCAGTACTGATACTGTGTACTAAGCAGTTAGTTGGAAAAAGAGGTGTATTATTTACAAAAAACTTCATTAAGGAATAAAAACACTGAGAAGCTGTGATCAGTATGCCCAATTCTTTGAATAAGTTTCAACATGATGTTCTTGGATTTACACTACACATTACTCTTATTATACACTTCTGTATTCTAAAAATTTTTTCTCGGTTTGTGGAGTTACCCCAAAATATGATACCATATGACATAATGGAGTGAAAATAAGTAAAATATGCCAGTTTTTTTATATTTATATCTCCTATGTCTGACATCATTCGCATTGCAAACACAGGCTTGTTTAGGCGCTTTAGCAGTTCGTTAGTATGTCGCTCCCAACTGAATTTATTATCAAGTTGTAACCCCAAGAATTTCACACTCTCAACTTCTACTATTTCCATGTCATCATATTTTATACACACACTAGAAGGAAATCTCTTGGAAGTTCTGAACTGCATATAGTGGGTCTTTTCAAAGTTTAATGACAGTGAATTGGCTATGAACCACTTACTAATGTCAGTAAAAATTTTATTAGCTGCCTTTCTAAATTTATATTTGATTTACTAATTATTGCAATGTTTGCATCATCTGCAAATAAGACAAACTTGACATCTGGTAATTTAACAGATGACAGGTCATTAACCAGAATACATTTCCTATTTTTATCAAGCAACATCACCTAAAAAGCTAATTACAAGAAAAAATCCTCCCTCTGTTGCTATAAATAAATACAAGTCTCTCAAGCATAATATGCTAACCATGACTGCAATCCTTTCACCTTACTTTTGCTGGCACTCATCCCTGAGCTCCAAGACAGTTCCACTATGAAAGTTGCTCAGAGCTAACCGCAAATTTTGAAATCTAATGATTTAGAAATTTGAAAACTTCCATGAGGTGTCTCCAAACTATTCTGCTTCAAAATTGTTGCATGAGTTCTACTCACTTTCCACTTTTTTTTATTTGTCATTTCTCTACTCGAGGTGGCAATTTGAAGGACTCATAACTGTCTTGAATAAAATATGACCCCATAGATTCTTTTACTACTTATAGTCTCCTCATGTTCCTTACCAATTTCTTCAACTTTAGTGGCAGCAGTATTGGTCACACTAACTTGTCTGCCTTGTTGATAATTCTATACATGCAATGCGTCCAGTAGTTTGCTTTGAATATTTTATGTGCCTCACTTTCTACACTTTACTGTTAGCTTTTATTATAAAGCTTGGAGGTTTCCAAATCAATCCTTTAAACATGGGAGTTTTTTCCCATGCACTATTATATATGATAACAGTGTAGGCTGAAACAATGAATTAAAATTTGTACCAGTGCTGGGATTCAAACTCAGGGCTCCTGCTTACTAGGTAGATGCACCATTCATTGCGCCACACTGGTGCTATGGCTACCTTAGTACGTCTCCCTACGATAAAGGTGGAACTCAATATGTTTCCGGAATATCAACTGTATATGATTAATTTAAGATACTTATATAATTGTTAGCAAACTCTGATCACATTTGAGTTTTCTATTAAAGTATTTCAATTTTACCACCTAAGGCTATAAGTCCAGCTGCCTTCAAACTGTTAACTGCATCAGTGCTGAAAAACAGAGATACACTTACTACCCACTATCTCCTAGATAACTGCTTTATTGTATACTACATTTCTGTTGCTGCTGCAAACTAATGTTTGCGCTTATCCTAATATCCTCAACTGTGGCCACTACAATGCAAGTTTTTCTCCAGGCCCTGTAACTTCTGGCAAGCACACTAGTGTTGATTTCTAGTCCATTTCACGTAAATAATACAAACAGCAGTGTCAAACATTGGGCTGCCTCCATAATCTTCTATAACAAACATCAGGTGTGAAACAAATCCTACTCTCTTCAGTAAAGAGCACCACATACCAGTGATCCAGAGTCAATTCAGGTCCCCCTTGGTCCCCTGGTTGCACATCAGTGATGGGGTGAAGAAAAGGAGGGTGGAGAGAGGGGCTACATTGTTGTTCATAAAACAATGCCAAAGTCATCGTATGCAGATGGCTGTGTACTGTCAGGTCAACACAGCCCTTCCTGCTGCCTTCTCCTCAGGGTACCGATGAGAAATAATTTGTAGCTAAGGGACATCAGCTGGTGTTGTTGAACATAGATGACCAATAAAAAGCAGATCCATGTTTTATGTCTTATGATACCAAATGAATGTTAAAATTACATCAGTTGGTGTAAACTAATTCGGTGGGCAACTTCTTATGCTGAGAGCTCTTCTTACTGTAAAGTGACAATTTGTACTTGGTCTTACAAAAGAACTATCCAATCTGACATGTCAAAATCTGCCCTGAAATTTTTTATACAGGAAGAATACACTGAAAGAAATACAATGTAATTAGCAGTTGCCTTTGTGGTATCGTTAAGTGTTAAGAACGGAGATAAAACTAAACTAATTTTCTTTTTGTGACAGTCTTTTTGTTGTGCCTATCTGCAACTCAGCATCTCCGCTATGTGGTGAGTAGCAACTTTCCTTTCCATAATATTGTTAAATTCCATCCGGGATTTTCTATTGTTTGACCCAATTTTCTTTTGGTTTTCTTAGTACACTGAAGGGAAAAAAATTGACACACTACGAAGGAGTTGTGCAACATAAACAAAAGTTGGTAGGTCTGTTTCTATAGTTGAAAGATGATGTTTCACACCAGTCACATAAGAGTGGTGCTAGCAGTGCCACTATGAGGGTGCAAATCAGGTTTGCTTTGAATGTGTGCTGCAACAGTCATGAGCATTAGTTACCTTTGAAATAGAACATCATGAGTTGATGTTACTCTAAAATACCTTTAAGACAACAAAGACACCATTATCAACACCTCACCGAGTTTGAACATAATAGGACTACAATAAATTGGATGTTTCATCCACGATACTGCAGAAAGACTTGGCTGGAATGCAGGAAATGTACATGGCTGCTGTCAGCAGTCATCACAAGAATGTACGGTCACAAGAAGACTGAGCTGTGGATGGCCTAGTGGCACTACCAAGAGGGAAGACCATCTTGCAGCCCATCAAAATGCATATGCAGCAGCAATCTGAGCAGCAGCTGGCATTACAGATCTCACTTGAGGGCAGGGTGGAGGTCTGTTATGTTTTCTGGTGAAAGATATTTCTGCCTAGGTGCCAGTGATGGGCATGTGTTGGTTGGAAGGAGGCCAGTTGATGGCCTGCAACCAACCTCCATGTGTGCTAGATGCACTGGACCTACACCTGGAGTTATGGTCTCAGGTGTAATTTCACAAGACAGCAGGAGCACTCTTATGGTTACCCCATGCACCCTGCCTACAAATTTGTATGTCAGTCTGGTGATTCAACCTGTTGTGCTGCCATTCATGAACAGCATTCCACGGGGTGTTTTTCAACAGGGTAATGGTCACCCACATACTGCTCTTGTAACCCAATATGCTCTACAGGGTGTTGACATCTTGCCTTGGCCTGCTCAATCACAACAACCATCTCCAATTGAGCATATATGGGACATAATCAGTAAACAATTTCAGTGTCACCCACAAACAGCATTACTGTCCTTGCACTAACCCAATATTCAGAGAATCAATCAAAATCTGTAAAATTAGACAGGTTATTTTCTGGGTTGGCAGTCTATATCAATGTATAGCGATGTTCCACATGATAAAGTACTTTTATATTACCTGATAATTGTAAACAAGAGAACAATACACAATATGTAGTTCACCAGAGCCATCATATTTATTTCGAAAATTGGATGTTAGATTTGTCCACTTAACTTCCAGCACTAACTGCAACACTTCAAGAAAATAATTTCAATCAGAAGAGGTTGGTGAGTGTGTTGAAATAACAAGGTGAGCAAGATTAAATAACAGGAATTCTTAGCTCCTGATTGAACTTTACTTCGCCACCTGATACCACAGTAAAGAACCAGTGGAACATAGTATGTGGCACCCATCAACAAGAACCAAAAATAAATATGGCTGGGAGTGCGGAAATTTTACAAAGAACAAGAACAGCAACCAGAAATTTGAAAGGATAGGTGAATTTTGAGTACATATATTTGCAGGAATTGATAAACAGCTGAAATTATGCTGTAGTGTAAAATCAATTGCTAACACTGTGAATCAAGAATTTTTGAAGAGGTTTGGGTAGAGTGAGTGTGTGTGTGTGTGTGTGTGTGTGTGTGTGTGTGTGTGTGTTCGGATCTTATGGGTGCTCAACAGCAAGGTCATCAGCACACTTACACTCATTAAAGCCAACGAATGTGGATCAAATATAAAAAAAATCATCATGTACTCATCCTCTCACTACAATCCCACTCACACTGACCACACAATCGCTATCTCATAAGCACTAAAACAGCTTAGAAAGAGCTATACACTAAATTAAAACACAAGTAAAATGACAAAGAGGCTAAAAGGAAAGCACAAGGAAATGTCACTGGCTGACCCATTTTTTTTTCTTTTTTTTGGGGAGGGGGGGGGGGGGGGGGGGTGAGCCAGTCACCCTGTTAACACATTAAAACCATCTCCCTAAAATCTTGACCAAAACATTGGACAATTCACAAAGCTTTAAAAATTGAATCACATTTGTTTGAATGTCACTTAAAGGGCAGATCCAGTGGCAAATCCATGTGATCTAATGAAATGTAGCGCACAGTGATCTGTACACCATAAGCAACACACATTGTAGGGTCCTCTCGCTACTGCAAGAAGCCATGCACGATGGGTTTGTGGCCTGTGCAAAGATGTGTAAGGAGGACCTCGTGCCATCGACATGGCTGGAAGGAGGTACACCATGGCTGCATTGTCAGCAACTTGTCTTCCCATCAATGCCTGACCTTATGCCTCAACAGTGAGGTGAGAGCCTGCAGGGGGATGGCATACTGAAATAATTTGAGGATCATGACACACCTCCTTGGCTGCTAGATTCGCCTGTTCATTCCCTGCAAAACCCATGTTCCCTGGTACCTGGTACCTATTGTTACGGCACTTTATGATGTTCAGTGCCTTCAGGGTTCTGGCTTTCAAGTGTCTCAGGTACAGCAACCATGACATTTTGGGGTAAAACATGAGGCCCAGGAATCTCACCAAGTCTCTAAAATATAGAATGGTGTCCCTCGTATGCAAGTGTCAGGTAAATTACAAATACGATGAGAATGATTAAAATGAACACACACACACTAACCTGTACAAAACTGAAAACCCATCTTTGCAGTCCCCTCCTGTAAGCTCCCCAATGCAAGCTGTAACAGATGGCTCACTGGTGCAACACTAGAGGAGGAATAGAAAATAACAAAACCATCCACAAATAAGGAGCACTGTACAGGGCTCCTTACCTCCTTCCCCCATTGTTGTATATGGAGGGGGAGATCCTGGATATTCTGGACTTTATCTGTTGGGCACAAACATTGTAGAGAGTGAACAGCAATCAGAGAATCAGAACAGACAACAAATTTATCCCTGGAAGAATTGTCTTATCTGCTCCAGAGCCCACAATATTGCATGTAATTCTGTATTGCAGACAGTAAATTCTTGAGGCAGTTGAACCTTGAGGACACGATCTGGAAAAACAGCAGAGCAATCAACAGAGCCCCCCCTGTTTAGACCCATCCATAAGGAAAGCTACATAATTGTGGTGCTCATATAAAAGGTAATACAATCTCTGGCAGGTCGACAGACACACAAACAAACACAAACATACACACAAAATTCAAGCTTTCGCAACAAACTGTTGCCTCATCAGGAAAGAGGAAAGGAGAGGGAAAGACGAAAGGATGTGGGTTTTAAGGGAGAGGGTAAGGAGTCATTCCAATCCCGGGAGCGGAAAGACTTACCTTAGGGGGAAAAAAGGACGGGTATACACTCGCGCACACACACACATATCCATCCACACATATACTTGTGTCTGTATATGTGTGGATGGATATGTGTGTGTGTGCGAGTGTATACCCGTCCTTTTTTCCCCGTAAGGTAAGTCTTTCCGCTCCCGGGATTGGAATGACTCCTTACCCTCTCCCTTAAAACCCACATCCTTTCGTCTTTCCCTCTCCTTCCATCTTTCCTGATGAGGCAACAGTTTGTTGCGAAAGCTTGAATTTTGTGTGTATGTTTGTGTTTGTTTGTGTGTCTGTCGACCTGCCAGCACTTTCATTTGGTAAGTCACATCACCTTTGTTTTTAGATATATTTTTCCTACGTGGAATGTTTCCCTCTATTATAGTAATACAATCTCTCCTATACTGCACTAAATCTAAAATTATGCTTGGCCTCTCCAGTAACCAGGGCAGCAGATGGTTAAAACTCTGGATTTGTGGTTGTACTTGCTCCACTCCAAGTGACGCCAGCACATGCTGCACACGAATCGCAAACGGCCTTGCTGCTCGTGGACAATGAGAGAAGAGGGGGATGAGCAACTTTATGGTATGCGGGTGAATTTGGAGCTTCGAATTGTAAGTGGCAGTTCTCCAGCCTCAGCACAGAGACTGGGTACGGGACTGGTCCTTACAGCATACTTGGCTAGCCTAATCCCTTATTGGTGGACAGTGTCAGTGATCTTCAAATAAGAAGGTCTCGCCGATCTGTGTACTGTGCACCCGTTGTCTAACCATGATAGTTCTATAAAACTGGAGCATATATACCCTGTCTCCTCCCCAAGACCTATTGTTACTGCATTTTATGATGTTCAGTGCCTTCAGGATTCTGGTTTTCAAGTGTCTCAGGTACAGAAACCATGACATTTTGGGGTGAAACATGAGGCCCAGGAATCTCACCAAGTCTCTAAAATATAGAATGGTGTCCCTCGTATGTAAGTCAGGTAAATTAGAAATACGATGAGAATGATTAAAATGAACACACATACACTAACCTGTACAAAACTGAAAACCCATCTTTACAGGCCCCTCCTGTAAGATCCCCAATGCAAGCTGTAACTGATGGCTCACTGGTGCAACACTGGAGGAGGAATAGAAAATAGCAAAACCATCCACAAATAAGGAGCACTGTACGGGGCTCCGTACCGTAGACATGATAGTGTTTATGACTATGGCAAAGAGGGTAACACTTAAAACACTGCCCTGGGGGACACCATTTTTCTGCTAAAAACAATATCACCAACTTGGATCCTAAAAACCCGCTGGGACAGGTTAGACAGTATGAAGATGGGGAGGTGACACAAAAGCCTCATTGATGCAGTTGTGCAAGAATACTGTGTCTCCACGTAGTATCGCAGGCTTTATTGGTATTAAAGAATTTGCTAATACACTGATTTTTATGCAGGAAAGCCCGCGGAATAGCTGCCACTAGCAGGAAAAGGTTGTTGTTAGTGGCAACGAAACACCAGATCATGGCTTTCATTGCCAGAAGTTTTTGTGAAATGTTCTGCCAGTGCCTGAGCAATGTCCTGGGGCGCTGCCTGGAGACATAACTGTTTCAGTACTGCTGCTATATATAAACGAGTGTGTTTATCAGAAATCCTCCAGATCGCTTCCCATACTTTTGTAGAACAAGTGGAACAATTAATGGAGTCCAGGAACTGTGCTCTATTTAATATAACTGTGCCAGGAACTGTTGCTCTATTTAATTATGTGTCAAGTCTTGGCTCTCGCAACTCAAAAGGCTGTGACATTGTCCGCTATTGGGCGGCATTTCAACCAGCGAACAGCCGCATGCCTGTCCTGGGTCACTGAATGACACTCATCAGTCCACCAGGGTACAGTTTGCCTCCTAAGATGACCAGAAGACTTGGGAATGGATAAGTTAGTGACATAATGGATCACTCGTGCGATGTGGTCCAATCATTCCTGGCCACTGTCGCGGTGTTCGAACCCAGCCAGATGGCTGAACAGCATCCAGTTAGCCACGCTAATAATCCATTTTGGTGGCTGCTCTTCAGGTAACACTCCTTCCAGTAGCTGCAGAGCAGGAAGTGGTCACTATAATTAAGGTCATCAATGACTTTCCACTGAACAAAGTCTACGAGGGCTGGCAAGCAGAAGGAGAGGTCAATGTCTGACAATGACCCAGTAGTAGCACAGCTCATGAGATGACTTGAGGCTCTCCTAAACCTGACTGTTAAGGCAAGTAGAGGTTGAGCCCCACGAAATATGAAGGGTGTTGAAGGCTCCCAGTATGAGAATTGGTCGGGGTAGTTGTTCTATAAGATCTGTGAGTGCCTTAGAGTCTACTGCATCTTCCAGAGGTAAATACAATGAGTAAAGAGTGGTCCTCTGACACACATGAACTTCAACATCAACTGAGCAACTGCTTGCAGGTCAGTAGCTGGGGTGAGGGGAGGGGGGGGGGGGGGGGGGAGTGCAGATGAGTGGTGCAAATTGGTGATAAACACGGCGACTCCTTCCTTGGCTCTTTCCCCTGTTAGATCATCTTTGTGGCATAGCATACAGCCCTATTGCACAGGGGCATCAGTATCTTTAAAATTTGTTTCTTGTAAACACAAGCACCAAGGTCATGCCTGTACTAGGAGTTTCAATTCATCCACATGAGTCCAGAACCCAATCAAATTCCACTGTAGTATGGGAGCCATTTCATCAGTGTGGTTTTAAATTACCCCTATCTTTGCATCAGGGAGGTGAAACACTTGTAAAGCGAGCAGGGGGGGGGGGGGGGGGGGGAGCTGCCTGGTTCCGAGACATGTAACACTATGATGTCCTTCTCATCAGTTAGACATGCCAGAAAAACATCTGATGGCACCTGGGACAGCTTTGGACCCATGTGTTTTAATCCTTTCCCTGAACCCTGTCCCTTTGAGGATGGGTGTGTGAGTGGGGGGAGGGGGGGAAGGGGGGATGACACTGAGTGGCACTCTGCTTTTCATGTGCCTTCTTTATGCTCACTGCGGAACTGTTGGTGGTCCTTTCTGTTGCAGTTGCTTAGATTGCTTTGTTCTTACTTGCTTTGCCTTTGCATGTACACATGCAATTAGAAGTGCTTGTGGTGGATAGTGGCACACTGGACATTGTCTGCACTAAAGCATCCACCTTGGGAACTGGCAACAGATTTCTGTACCATGCAAGAATACAAAGTGGCAAAGACAGGAGGTTTCATCCCCTTATATTCTTCTTTTCGCTTCAGCATAAGGGATTCGCTTGATCACTTCCATTTCCTGTATTTTGCACTCATCAGCAAAAACAGGGCAGTCTCGGCTCCACTCTGGGTGGCTCCCAGAGCAGTTGATGCAGATCGCTGGAGACAGGTAGTCAGTCACCAGCGTTATGGCTGCTTTTCCGCATTTCCTGCAGGTCGCTTCATCTCAACAACTCTTGTTTGCGTGGTCAAAATGCTGTCATTAATTGCACCACATGTGGTTTGGTATGTAAGGTCTAACTGTAAGTCAAATAAACCTGCCATAAAATGTTCAGGCAGCATTGTAGAACTGACTGTGACAATGAAAGTGTCAGTCTTTTCAGTTTCTCCATTAGTCCTCCACATTCGCTGCTCCACATCCATTATTCCCTGGTATGCCAATTCTTGTTTCAGCTCCGCTACGTCCATATCCACGATATCATGGCACGTGACCACACCCTTGCTTGAGTTGAGAGAGGTGTGCATCTCAGCAAGGATACCACAGTCACTCAATTTCTGTGATTTCTCGAGATGTTCACTTGCTTTGAACAGTTATTTTGACCAACAATGAGCATTACACAGCCATTTAATAAATTTTAAAGGGCCAACAAGACCTTTCAAGCCTTTGTGGATACAGACAGAAGACACTTTTTCAAATGTCTCCCCTTCCTCTTTATCACCAGAAAAACATAATTGTTTATGACTCCATGGGCCCTGTTACTTAAGTCCAAATGATTCTTATTATCAGGAGGGCTAGCCTCTCTCTGTTCTTTTGGATGAATGGGTGTGAATACATCCAGGCAGTACACCCATATACTGGAAAGAGAAGCTGAAGATTTTGATGGTTCCATCTCGGTCCCACAAGCAGCTGGGGAAATGAGTGTCCACTCAGATAGAGCCCCACGTGCCGAGTAAGCCTTATACAACTGAGGTGTGGCAGGTTCCCCAGAGGTTGCCCACTAACGATTCTTCCACCTCAACAGGTGTGCACCTCATTGCTTCGTAGCTCATCTTGAGATTCAATTTTTTTTTTAATAGAGCTTTTTACTATCCACACAATCTGAGCAGTCAGGGTAAGATTCCCGTTCCCTGTGACACACAATGTTCCACCACCACGCCGCATGGTGGCCCCTGAAACATGCCTAGAGCATACAGTGACAGAGGACTGGCAGCACTTCCCAGTGCCCAGCCCAGGAAGCCCAGGGTTGCCAAGCCCATGCCCAGCAAATGAATGCTGAGCCCTCGAGGAAGTTTGGGTAGCCAATGAACAATTATTAAAGCGTTCACCACAGAGTGCCCCCTCAAAGTGCGCGTGAGTAAGCCGGCCTGCACAGGTGTGTATGACCAGTTGTGTCATGGCTGGCTGCACTGCAGGACACAGCTGGACTATTTCTTGGAGCTGTGTTGTGTGCGATGCCAATGCTGAGAGCTGGTAGGGAAGCAGGTGGCGCAGGAGGTGCCTGGTGTGCTCTTACATTGACACAGATGGCGTGTCTGGGGGCTGGAGGCATGGGGAGAGACGTCAGAGGGGTCGTGTCTCTGCAGCAGGAGCCCCCCTCATCATGAGACAGTGGTTTATGTGGCCATCGTGGGAGGACTGTCAGGCAGTCAGTGCTCAGAACACCATCTGTAGAAAGGTGAGATAATATGGAAGCACAGCTGATGTCCCTGGGGAGGGTGTAAGTGTTGATGACGTGTCCAACGCATGCAACATCGTCGTCAAATGCAAGCGTGTCATTGTTGCAAGCTGTGAGGCAGAGATCATTAAGGGCAAGCTTGATAGTGAAGTCATCTGGTTTGAAGTTGCTGAGGTCTAAGGGGACGGCGACAGGATGCGATGTATTGGGGTCTGCCATCTGTGTGTCGGGTGGTGATTAATACTCGTCGTTGGTTGATATTCTTGTTGAGAACCCAAGCTGGTTTCAAGCGGTGAATCAAGATGGTTGTTAGTTTGTCATTAATCAAGAGTGTTGAACACAGGTTTGTCTCTTTTAAGAACTCTTAAGGGGCCTGAGTACTGAGGCTGCAATGGCAGCATTACTGTGTAGTCCCACAGCACGACATGTTAACAGTTTCCAAATGCTTTATGTACAAAGACTCTGTGATGTGAATGAGGGGCTGGGCTGGTACTTGGATATGTCAGATGTGATCCTTTAATCACTGAACTATTGCAGGTAAATCTGAGTGTTCATGGCATTGTGCGGATAGGGCTAAACTGGTGGGAAGAATGAGTGATTTGCCATAAAGTACCCAGTGAATGATGCCTGCAGGTCTTGTTGAAGGCTGTTCTGACACCAAGCAGTACCAAGGTAGCACTTCAGTCCAAAATCTGCTGTGACAAATATAGGCTGCTTTGAGGATCTAGTGTCACCACTCGACTAAGCCTTTATTCTGAGGGTAATACGCTGTGATGCGGTTACACTTGAAACTGAAGAAGTTGCACAGGGAAGTGAAGAGTGATGATTCAAACTGGTGGCTTTGGTCTGTGGTATTCGTATCTGGTGTGCCAAATCTTGCAATCCTAGTCTCTACAAAGGCATGGGCCGTAGATTCTCCTGTGATGTCTTTAAGTGGACTCTGTCTATCATTGACATCCTCCAACTATGGGAGGAGGCCAACAAAGTCGATATGAACATGGTGGAAGTAAGCTTTGGTGATATCAATACTGTGTGTGTGCATAGCTTCCGACCTTACTGCACTGGCATGGTGTGCATGCTTTTGCTCATGTCCCACCTGATGTTGGGCATATGAAGCTTTCCATAATAAGACAAAATGTGGCACTGACATTAGATTGGGAGAAAATGCGAAGTCAGTCAAAAAAATTTTTATCGCATTGTTAGCGGCACTAGAGGTCAGACCCTGTTGCAGGAGACGTCGTAGGCTCCGAGATGATGTGTCACTCAATAAATAAGCCTGTGTAGTGTTGTTGTTGTACATCTGTTTTGCACTGTACCCACAATTACATTGGTCAATGGCTAGTTTCTTGTAGTCGAAGCAGAAGGAGACTGTACTGACTCATGATAAATAGTCAGCAATGAGACTGCCTGCTCCTTGCAGGTGATGTATGCCTGTCATGTACTGGGCGATAAGGTTCAGGTGATGGTAGCAACAAGAGTTTACATCTTCTGATGAGTGCCGTATGGCCTTGATGAGTGGTTTCTGGTCTGT
This sequence comes from Schistocerca nitens, assembly GCF_023898315.1. NCBI lineage: Eukaryota > Metazoa > Arthropoda > Insecta > Orthoptera > Acrididae > Schistocerca > Schistocerca nitens. The sequence goes on from NC_064617.1 coordinate 356,446,382, forward strand.
TAACACTACAACATGATGACCTTCAATATCTTCATGAAATTATTTCACAGATTCACAAACAGTGAGGAGTTCTCTGTCAAAAGCTGACCATTTTGACTGAGAGGGTGCTAGTTTTCACAAGAAGAAACGACGGGGATGTGTCTCTCCACTGACTGGCTGTTGTAGTATGATCTCAACGGTGGTGATTATTGTGTCCTTGGTGAAAGATAGTTGAGTGTGAGGAATGGAGTGTGACAATGTGCCTGAGGCAATCTTCTGTGCATTCAAATGTGTCCTTCATTGCAGTGGTCCAGTCAAGGTTTCTTTGTCCTTTTTTGTTAGAACCCGCTTGTGTGTCAGTTAGAGGCGCTTGTAGCACTGCTGCTTGGGACATTCAAAATTCCAAGAAAGCAATGGACTTTTTGATAATTCTGAGGAAGTGGAAGCTGTCTTATGGTGTCAGCCCTTTCTGGCATAGGTTCGATGCCCGTGGCGCTACCTAGGTGGTTGAGAAAGGTAACTTCCATTTTCCTTAATTTGGGGTCATGGTCTTGTTGATCACTGATCACCACCATTACTAACAGTGGTGAGAATTTGTTCAAGGCATTGGTCATGGTTTTCAGGAATAGCCGAAGTTGAGGATCTCATCTAGATATGCATAGCAGTATCCAACTGGAAAAGAATGCCACTGATGAAGTATTGCCATGCCTGAGCAGTATTTTTTAACCCATACGACATGAAAATGTATTAAAAGAGCCCAAACCATGTTATAATCACAGTTTTCATGATGTCATCTTTATGCATGGGCATTTGTACATGAGCCACTTTGTGGTGAATTACAGTGAAAATGGTTGTGTCTGCTAGCAAGTCCTTAAAAGTCTTGTATGTTTGGCACTGTGTACCTGTCCTGCAATGTAAGGATGTTGAGGACATTGCAGTTGCCACACAAGTGTAAGTTCCATTTTTTTAATTTTTTTTATTTTTCAGTACTATTTTGGCTGGTGACACTCACAGGCTGTCAGATGGGCAGATAATGCCAGCTTGCAACATTTCATCAATTGCCACCTTAGCAGAGTGTAAGTTAGGTGGGGCTAGGCAGCACACTTTGTGATGTACAGGCAGCTCGGCTGTTGTTATGATATGATGCACTGTGCCGTTATGTATCCCACATTCCTATGTTTTTGTGGTGGTTAGTATGCAGAGAGGGTCTACGTCACGAGCACCTTGCAGCGAGGGGAGGCATAGTGTGTGGTATTTACCTTAATGTCGCAATGTGTTTTCAGCACCATTGATCGTACAGTAGTTAAGAGTGTAGGCAGGGGGGCGTGATTGGTCAAAGTGGGCAGTGCCATTTGTGCTATCTTGTGCCCATGTGCTATCACCGACTGTTTACTCAATGCGTTGTAGAAGAGACACGTTCTCGGTAAGAGGTGCACTGATGGGTGTATGGCAGTCATTGTAGAAACGACGTGTCACACATAGCTCCTACACCATCATGACACAATCTTCAAGTGCGTCAATGTAAGCAGAGTCATCATCATGACGTCAGAGTGGACAGCATGCTTTGTCGTGGAGGGATGGGGTTGTCAGGGCAAACAGCCCTTAGATGCAGTGTCCCCTATCATGGTGCAGGATTGAGGCATGTTGTACATCTGGTGAGAGGTAGAAATGATGGAAGAAGTCAGTTCCAATTACCAGTTCCATGACTTTGATGATGTGAAAGGTCCATGCAAACTGATGTTGAGGCGACAACTGTAAGGTGCATGTCATGGAACTGAGATCATGATCTGTGTATTATTAGCCCACTGGAGTTGTAGCGCAGACATTCTGTTGAGTGTTGATGTGTTCTCCAGTGATATGAGACTAATGTTGAATCCAGTGACCACCAAAAAGTGCTTTCTTCATTTAAGGTCCAAGATATACAGTCAGCCTCCCAGTTGTGTGGATGAGGAAGTCTGTATTTGTGTGACCTGTGGCAGCTGTTGGCAGCTTAGCATCCCTGTGCAAGCCAATGTGCCTAAGGAAGCCCGCATTTGAAGTTTGGGAACCCGCAGTGGAGGATATGGCAGTTGCGTGCATTGTCAGCAAACTGGGCTTGGTACCCATCGTGTTGTGACCTAGAGGGGGTTGTAATATTCAGAACAGTGGTGGCCATTGCGAGAGTTGTGCTGGATGCTGCCTGTTGGTCGATGGCCAGGCTCAGTGCAGTGAAGTAGCTGTCAGCTCTCCTTGCCTGTGCTCGGGGCAGCTGGGTTGCAGCATGTGGGGATGTCCCTGTGTCTTTGGAATTTATATGGTGACTGTGCTGTAGTAACACACACATCATGTCTGCTAGGACCAAACGTTTCTCTAACAGTTAAGCTTCATGTATCATCATCGTCAGTTGTAGTTGCAGAGGGAGTTTAATGATCCAAAGTGTACATTAGGTGGTATTCGGCATAAAGTTAACATTCAGCATAGACTGAAGTAATTGTCAAAGTTCTGATGGCATCATGTCACCCAACTGCTCATCACAAATAGCATGTTTCAGCTGCTTCTTGGGTGTGATGAACCAGGTGTTGTTGTTGAGGATGCTCAATGAAGTAAATACGCATTTCATAGTGGGAAACCATAGAACAGGCTGTACAGGTCTGAAATCAGGCAGATTCATTTGCGAGTTGAGATTTTAGGGTAAATAGAGGCTTTGTCTCATCAGTTCTGCTGTCAGACAACCAAGGATCGGTGACAAAATAGCAGATGAGTACGAAAATAGAAGAATTACGAGTAATGAATTGAGTGATTTGTTATTCAGAAAATACAGGGAACAGCCACAAAGGAAGATTTTTAAAAAACTAATTAATGCAAAGTTATGAATAAAAGTACATATAGATATTTATCACTGTATATACACTACTTGCTTGAATATAATCCTTTAGAGACTTATTATTCCAAGGCTGCATCAAACCAGTCTCAGGACTGAAGACCACTGTACAGTGAAACTGCATTTTTGAAAGAACTGCCAGTAGATAGGCAAGTGCTGACTTGGTGGAACTGCATCTCACTGAATTATTTTGTTTCTTGGTGATGGGCATCCACAGACATTAATCCAACAGGGCTGGGGGCAGATGGTGGTGGTGGTGGTGGTGGTGTTGGTGGAGGTGGTGGTGGTGGTGGTGGTGGTGGTGGTGGTGGTGGTGGAGGTGGAGGTGGTGGAGGAGGAGGAGGAGGAAGCTGGTGGGAGTGCCTATGAATGAGGAAATCAATATATGGGGGAGAACGATTTCCAGCAATGCATCAAATGTTGGACCATTAACACACAAAAAGTTATAATTCCCTCCACCCCTCAATTCTCTCAATAAGTTTTTGTAAGTGATCTTTGGCACTCCTTGAATCAATTTTTCATTCACCTTCTTTTTCTGCTTGCAACAAAGTACAGCAATTATCACAGCAGCAAATGAAAAAAATATTCTCTCTATTGAGGTCAAAGTTGAGTGTGACAGTGATGTCAACTGGTCGCATGTGACGTGTAGTTGAAATCAAGTAAATTGTTGGATGTTTTCACCGGCCACCCAATTCTGCAGTGACACTTCTAGAGTCATTCAAAGAAAGTCTAAGGTCAATAGTGCATAAATACCCAGATCATACAGTACTAGTTGGAGGCGACTTTAACCTCCTAAGTATAGAATGGGATGTCTATGGATTCACTACAGGGGGTACAGACAGACAGTCATGCAAAATACTTTTGAACACATTTTCTGAAAATTGTCTTGAACATCTAGCTCACCAGTCCACACACAACGGAAATATTTTAGACCTTGTAGCTACCAACAGGCCAGACCTTATCGACAATGTCAGTATAGAAACGGAGATTACCAATCATTATGTTGTTATAGCAACCATGATTACAAAAGTCAATGAATCAGTCAAGAAGGCTAGGAGAGTGTTTCTGCTAGATACAGCAGATAAGCAGTCATTAGCATCTCACTTAGACAGTGAACTGGCACCATTTAGTTCCAATAAGATGGATGTTGAGGAATTATGGCCAAAGTTTAAGCAGACTGTAAATCAAGATCTGGGGAGTTATGTGCCTCATAAGTGGATAAAGGATGAAAAGTCCACCACAGTTTAATGACAAAATTCAGCGGATGCTGAGGAAGCAGAGGCTGTTGCACTCTCAGTTCAAATGGGAATGGACAAATGATGACAAGCAAAGGTTAGTAGAGATTCATGTGTCTGTGAAAAGATCTGTGAGTGAAGCATTTAACAACTATCACCATCACACCTTAGCAAAAGATCTGGCAGAGAACCATAGAAAATTCTGGCCATATGTCAAATCACTAAGTGGGTCTAAAGCTTCCATTTAGTCTCTTGTTGACCAGTCTGGTGTGGCAGTTGAAGATAGCAAAATGAAAGCCGAAGTTTTAAATTTCATGTTCAATACATCATTTACACTACAGAATCATACAAACATATCATCATTTGACCATCAGTCAGACTCCCATATGGACGACATACTAATAAGTATACCTGCCATAGTGAAACAACTGAAAGACTTGAAAGCAAATAAATCACCAGGTCTGGATCGAATCCCAGTTCGATTTTACAAAGACTATTCTACGGCATTCGCCCCTTACCTAGCTTCCATCTCTCACCCAGTACAAAGTCCCAAGTGATTGGAAAAAAGTGCAGGCGACTCCTGTGTATAAAAAGGGTAAAAGAACAGACCCGCAAAGTTACAGACCAATATCCCTAATGTCTATTTGCTGAAGAATCCTTGAACATATTCTCAGTTTGAATATAATAAACTTTCATGTGACTGAGAAGCTTACATCCCAAAATGAGCATTGTTTTACAAAGCATCATTCGTTCACAACTCAGCTTGCCCCTTTCTTACGATACATTGAGAACTTTGGATGAAGGACAACAGGAAGAAACCATATTTCTAGATTTCCGGAAAGCATTTGACACAGTGACCCACTGCAGGGTGTTAATGGAGGTATGAGTGTATGGAATAAGTTCACAGATATGTGAGTGACTTGAAGACTTCTTATTAAATAATAAAACCCAGTATGCTATCCTCGTTGGGGAGTATTCATCAGAGACAAAGGTATTGTCAGAAGTGCCCCAGGGAAATATGATAGGACCGCTGTTGTTCTCTATATACATAAATTATTTGGCAGACAGGTTGGGCAGCAACCTGCCGTTGTTTGTTTGCTGATGATGCCATGGTGTGTAGTTAGGTGTTGAAGTTGAATGATTGAAGGAAGATACAAGATGACTTAGACAAAATTTCCAGTTGGTGTGATGAATGGCAGCTAGCCCTAAATGTGGAAAAGTTAAGTTAATGCAGATGAGTAGGAAGATAAAACCTGTAATATTCGGATACAGTATTACTAGTGTCCTGCTTGACACAATCAAGTCATATAAATATTTGGGTGTAATGTTGCTGAGCAATATGAGGTGGAATGAGCATGTGAGAACTGTGGTATGGGAGGCGAATGGTCAACTTCGGTTTATTTGGAGAATTTTAGGAAAGAGTGGTTCACCTGTACAGGTGACCACATATAGGACACTGGTCCGACCGATTATTGAGTATTGCTTGAGTGTTTGGGATCCGTGTCAGGTCGGATTGAAGGAAGACATTGAAGCAATTCATGGGCGGGCTGTGGGTTCTAACAACACATACATGTTACGGAGATGCTTTGGGAACTCAAATGGGAATCCCTGGAAGGAAGGCAACTTTTTTTTTTTTTTTTTTTTTTTCCGAGGAACACTATTGAGAATATTTAGAGAATTGGCATTTGAAGCTGTCTGTTGAACAATTCTACTGACATCAACATACATTGAGTGTATGGATCATGAAGATAAGAAATGAGAAATTAGGGCTCATATAGAGGCACATAGACAGTCACTTTTCCCTTGCTCTATCTGTGAGTGGAACACGAAAGGAAATGACAAGTAGTGGTACAGAGTACCCTCTGCCATGCACCATATTGTGGCTTGTGGAGTATTGATGTAGATGTAGCTCTTTATTGTCCAACATTTCAAAACACAGTATTATTGTACAATATAATTGACAATATTTTCATCAGTTTATAGAGAATGTCAATAACACTGTGCAATATTATTGGGCATAAAAGGGTCAACTTAGGATACTTATAGATGTGATCTAACAAAATTATGTAAACAAAAATTTATTGCAGAGGACAATCAGGCATTTGTCCCTTTTTTGTGATTACTAATACTAAAGAAAATTACAAAGGTGGGGGAATTAACCACGAACGTTTTCTTACATTATTTTTAATTTATCAGAGAACTCCAGAATGAGATTTTCACTCTGCAGCGGAGTGTGCGCTGATATGAAAGTTCCTGGCAGATTAAAACTGTGTGCCGGACCGAGACTCAAACTTGGGACCTTTGCCTTTCGTGTGCAAGTGCTCTACCATCTGAGCTACCCAAGCACAACTCACAACCCATCCTCACAGCTTCAATTCTGCCAGTAGCTCATCTCCTACCTTACAGACTTCGCAGAAGCTCTTCTGCAAACCAAAGTAAATGAGAAAAAACATTAAAATACACGGTCTCTCAGGAGGAATGGTCAATAATCAGGGATATGAAAAAAATGATCATTCAAAACAAGGGGTGTAGTAAATGTAGGCTCTAAAATGAATACCTTAAAGAGCTGTGAACCAAAGCAATAAACACTGTCCAGTAAACATGGGCTCTAAAATGCATACCATATAAGCTATGAGCAGTTGTTCAACAGAAGAGGTGTGTTTCACAGTAATGAAAATGAACAAGAGCTCATAGCTCTTAAGGTATGCATGTTAGAACCTACATTTTATCAATGTTTTTTCTTGTTTTGGTCCATAATACCTTCTCTATAAATATTCAAAACAAAGAGCTTGCAGTAAAAGAGATTTGTTCCATAATACTAAGATGAAGAAGTGCATTTTAGAGCCAATGTTTCCCCGACATTTTTGCTTTGGATCATTGTTCATTGCATATCCCTGAATGTTGACCTTGTATGTTATGTTTGAAAAGTCTGGTAATTTTATCAAAAAAGGAAAATGTTGATAAAATAGCCACTGCAATAATTTCAATATAAAGTGTCAAGTATGAAACTTCTTGGCAGATTAAAACTGTGTGCCGGACCGAGACTCGAACTCGGGACCTTTGCCTTTCGCGGGCAAGTGCTCTACCAACTGAGCTACCCAAGCACGACTCACGCCCCATCCTCACAGCTTTAGTTCCGCCAGTACCTCATCTCCTACCTTCCAAACTTTACAGAAGCTCTCCTGCAAACCCTGCAGAACTAGCACTCTTGAAAGAAAGGATATTGTGGAGACATTGCTTAGCCACAGCCTGGGGTTGTTTCCAGAATGAGATTTTCACTCTGCAGAGGAGTGTGCACTGATATATATCAGCACACTCTGCCGCAGATGCATATGGTTCTCCATTTGAGGCTCTGAGAACCATAAATCACATCACCAATGATTGTGGGACTGAACCATTTATTCATGCTTCTGACATCTGTTGATCTTATGGTAGGTCAGATTTACCTGTGCTGTAGACCCACATTATGTACATGGACATTCAGGCATATCAAGAAGTGCCAGCATGAATACGAAGAACAGAAGAGCAGAAATGGCTGTGATACAATGTCAGCTGACTAGGACTGCACCACAACAGGGGTGGCCTCTACAAGAAGAGAATATAAGAGCTACTCCTGACAGCCTTGGCCGCACAGTACTAGACCATCTCTAGGAGAGCACTAAAATAACAGTTATTAGTGATCCATTGCTTGTATGGACATAGTATACTGAGAAAGACACTGACTGTTTGCTGGTCACCCATCGCCTGTGACATGTTCTTGTGATAAAAAGGTAATTATAGTCTATCTTCTTTATTGTAATAAAAACTATTAATGTGCTTTGCTTGAATAGTTGTATAGCATTCCGAGAATGCGCCATCTTTTAGGCATCCTATATGAGACGAGTAGGCAGGACTCCACAGTCTCACTGGTTTCTCTGATATTCACTTAAATGAGGGATCGACGACGGTATGCCTTGGGCCCTTATGGTTCTCAGTGCCTCATTTGTATTCGAGTCAAGTAACCATGTTGGTAGATAGTACTACTTGAATTTAATCATTTCCACAAATGACACTTTGTGTTTGGAGTTGGTTGTTTATTGTGCACAAATTGGCTTTTGTGTGCAGTGTCAACATGAACTCTGATGAGTCTGTTTTAAGCACTAACAGGAAAGAAAATTACCGGGAAAAGTTAGCCAAAAAGGAATTATGGCATTCCAGGCCATTTCCATTGACTGAGAAAGTGACAAAATCAAATAAGCGTGACTACAAGTGAACATTTAACAAAGAAGTGTATAATACATGTAAGTTGTATGGGTGAAATGAAAGAATGTCTGATTTTCAGCCTGGAAGTTAATTCGTTAACTAATACACATGGTAGGGATGTTGTACATTTGTCCAAAAAAATAAACAAGCACAAAAACTCTCACTTACACAAGAATGTAAAAGGAGAATTATTATTATTATTATTATTATTATTATTATTACCACAGTTATTTTTATTAGTAGTGGTAGTTGCATAAATACACTCCTGGAAATTGAAATAAGAACACCGTGAATTCATTGTCCCAGGAAGGGGAAACTTTATTGACACATTCCTGGGGTCAGATACATCACATGATCACACTGACAGAACCACAGGCACATAGACACAGGCAACAGAGCATGCGCAATGTCAGCACTAGTACAGTGTATATCCACCTTTCGCAGCAATGCAGGCTGCTATTCTCCCATGGAGACGATCGTAGAGATGCTGGATGTAGTCCTGTGGAACGGCTTGCCATGCCATTTCCACCTGGCGCCTCAGTTGGACCAGCGTTCGTGCTGGACGTGCAGACCGCGTGAGACGACGCTTCATCCAGTCCCAAACATGCTCAATGGGGGACAGATCCGGAGATCTTGCTGGCCAGGGTAGTTGACTTACAACTTCTAGAGCACGTTGGGTGGCACGGGATACATGCGGACGTGCATTGTCCTGTTGGAACAGCAAGTTCTCTTGCCGGTCTAGGAATGGTAGAACGATGGGTTCGATGACGGTTTGGATGTACCGTGCACTATTCAGTGTCCCCTCGACGATCACCAGTGGTGTACGGCCAGTGTAGGAGATCGCTCCCCACACCATGATGCCGGGTGTTGGCCCTGTGTGCCTCGGTCGTATGCTGTCCTGATTGTGGCGCTCACCTGCACGGCGCCAAACACGCATACGACCATCATTGGCACCAAGGCAGAAGCGACTCTCATCGCTGAAGACGACACGTCTCCATTCGTCCCTCCATTCACGCCTGTCGCGACACCACTGGAGGCGGGCTGCACGATGTTGGGGCGTGAGCAGAAGACGGCCTAACGGTGTGCGGGACCGTAGCCCAGCTTCATGGAGACGGTTGCGAATGGTCCTTGCCGATACCCCAGGAGCAACAGTGTCCCTAATTTGCTGGGAAGTGGCGGTGCGGTCCCCTACGGCACTGCGTAGGATCCTACGGTCTTGGCGTGCATCCGTGCGTCGCTGCGGTCCGGTCCCAGGTCGACGGGCACGTGCACCTTCCGCCGACCACTGGCGACAACATCGATGTACTGTGGAGACCTCACGCCCCACGTGTTGAGCAATTCGGCGGTACGTCCACCCGGCCTCCCGCATGCCCACTATACGCCCTCACTCAAAGTCCGTCAACTGCACATACGGTTCACACCCACGCTGTCGCGGCATGCTACCAGTGTTAAAGACTGCGAAGGAGCTCCGTATGCCACGGCAAACTGGCTGACACTGACGGCGGCGGTGCACAAATGCTGCGCAGCTAGCGCCATTCGACGGCCAACACCGCGGTTCCTGGTGTGTCCGCTGTGCCGTGCGTGTGATCATTGCTTGTACAGCCCTATCGCAGTGTCCGGAGCAAGTATGGTGGGTCTGACACACCGGTGTCAATGTGTTCTTTTTTCCATTTCCAGGAGTGTATGTTGATAAGCATAACTGTTATACAGCAGATGCTACTAATTTCATACTCTTCCATGCATCTGAAGCAATAAATTTGTCAATGCCCAATGTATACTCACAAGCAGCCACTGCACAGCAACACACTCTTTGCATATGATTGGTGCTTCCACACTCTCCTGTGCCACAACAAACTAACTACAAGGTAAAAGCTCAGAGAAGAGAGCAATGACCTCGAGTGTAAACTAATGACAAATGTAAAAGAATACAAGGAATTAAAAAGGTGGGAAGGGCAGGATCCAGGTTGGACCACCGAACAAGAGGAACCATGGGCCACTTGGGCTGGAGCAGGTGATGTGACACCCCTCCAATCCCTCAACTGGCTGATGAGGCTAATGTGCCCTATGTCACAGAGAAGAGTAAAAACCACTTTCACATATAAAACATAAAAAGCCAAATCAACCACTTTGGCATCATCCACTAGAACCAGAGGTAGCGTGTCTGCAAGTTTAAGGTTTCACTGTAAGGCGGCCAAATTAGAGCAGTTCAGTAAGGTGTGGGCCACCATGAGACAGGTACCATGCCAACAGTGGGGTGGATCCTTACATCGGAGGATGTGACCATGTGTCAACCAAGTGCAGCCAAAGTGAAGCCGATAGATTCCCTGCGAGAAGCATAAAGGGAAGACTGCCACATGGTTGTGGTCTCCTTTACGGTTTGCAGTTTATTCGGAGAAACCAAGGCACACCAATCCACATCACATTCCAAGCCAACAATTTTCAGCACTGAGTACACCAAAAGTCTAGTTCCGGTGCCCCCATCTCCATAGTTGGCATCCTGGCAGCCAATTTGGCCAGCAAAGACAACCGACCATCCAGGGTAGTGGAGGTCATACAGGAGATCCTGAATAGTCACAACCAGTGGTTGTCGTCAAGGGTAGAAATGGTCAACAGCCAGAAGACTTCTCAAGAAGTTACTGCCAATTAAGCTTGACACACCAGTGAAACAACAAATGTGGCTAAGGGCTCAAGCAATGGCCACCAATTCTGCAGTGAATACACTGCATCCATTCAGCAGGGAGCTTAGTCCGCTGCATCTCAGACATGTTTAGACAAAACCGGTTCAACCCTGACCATAGAGCCATCAGTGTATGCCACATCTGAGCCTGGAAAAGCATCAAGGACATCTAAGGAACAGGTGGTGAAAAACCATAGTCTGAGTCTTCTGGTCATAAGGAAGGTCCAGGCAGATCTGAGGACAGGATACATGTCATGGGGGCACAGAAAATTTCTACCTGACAGAAGGTGACAGTGGAGAAAGAAAGAGCTCAGAGCAGAGACTCAGTTGTGGGAGGCAGATTTCCCTACCAAAGGACATGGCAGTTCAGTGGAACAACAAATGTATATTGCATACTTGAGCAACAGTTGTTGGTGCTTGATCTGTAGAGGAGGGACACCAGCCTCTGCGAATATGCTGTTCACAGGGCTAGTCCAAAAGGACCAGTTACAAGTCGGACCCCACAATTGAGTACTGGGTCAATCACCCACAATGCTGGAGGTGATGGTGAGCCATATACCAGGCTCCCATAATCAGGATGTGACAGGACAAGAGTTTTGTAGAGCAGGAAAAGTGAAGAGCGGTCTGCACCTCAACTAGTGTCAAAAAAATGGTTCAAATGGCTCTGAGCATTATGGGACTCAACATCCGAGGTCATCAGTCCCCTAGAACTTAGAACTACTTAAACCTAACTAACCTAAGGACATCACACACATCCATCCCTGAGGCAGGATTCGAACTGTGACCGTAGCAGTCATGCGGTGCCAGACTGAAGCGCCTATAACCGCACGGCCACCGCGGCCGGCAACTAGCGTCACTGAGGCAGTGAAGAGTATTTGTTGTTGTTGTTGTTGTTGTGGTCTTCAGTCCTGAGACTGGTTTGATGCAGCTCTCCATGCTACTCTATCCTGTGCAAGCTTCTTCGTCTCCCAGTACCTACTGCAACCTACATCCTTCTGAATCTGCTTAGTGTATTGATCTCTTGGTCTCCCTCTACGATTTTTACCCTCCATGCTGCCCTCCAATGCTAAATTTGTGATCCCTTGATGCCTCAGAACATGTCCTACCAACCAATCCCTTCTTCTGGTCAAGTTGTGCCACAAACTTCTCTTCTCCCCAATCCTATTCAATACCTCCTCATTAGTTACGTGATCTACCCACCTTATCTTCAACATTCTTCTGTAGCACCACATTTCGAAAGCTTCTATTATCTTCTTGTCCGAACTGGTTATCGTCCATGTTTCACTTCCATACATGGCTACACTCCATACAAATACTTTCAGAAACGACTTCCTGACACTTAAATCTATACTCGATGTTAACAATTTTCTCTTCTTCAGAAACGATTTCCTTGCCATTGCCAGTCTACATTTTATATCCTCTCTACTTCGACCATCATCAGTTATTTTACTCCCCAAATAGCAAAACTCCTTTACTACTTTAAGTGTCTCATTTCCTAATCTAATCCCCTCAGCATCACCCGATTTAATTTGACTACATTCCATTATCCTCGTTTTGCTTTTGTTGATGTTCATCTTATATCCTCCTTTCAAGACACTGTCCATTCCGTTCAACTGCTCTTCCAAGGCCTTTGCTGTCTCTGACAGAATTACAATGTCATCGGCGAACCTCAAAGTTTTCACTTCTACTCCATGAATTTTAATACCTACTCCGAATTTTTCTTTTGTTTCCTTTACTGCTTGCTCAATATACAGATTGAATAACATCGGGGAGAGGCTACAACCCTGTCTCACTCCTTTCCCAACCACTGCTTCCCTTTCATGCCCCTCGACTCTTATAACTGCCATCTGCTTTCTGTACAAATTGTAAATAGCCTTTCGCTCCCTGTATTTTACCCCTGCCACCTTCAGAATTTGAAAGGGAGTATTCCAGTTAACATTGTCAAAAGCTTTCTCTAAGTCTACAAATGCTAGAAACGTAGGTTTGCCTTTCCTTAATCTTTCTTCTAAGATAAGTTGTAAGGTTAGTATTGCCTCACGTGTTCCAACATTTCTACGGAATCCAAACTGATCTTCCCCGAGGTCCGCTTCTACTAGTTTTTCCATTCGTCTGTAAAGAATTTGCATTAGTATTTTGCAGCTGTGACTTATTAAACTGATAGTTCGGTAATTTTCACATCTATCAACACCTGCTTTCTTTGGGATTGGAATTATTATATTCTTCTTGAAGTCTGTGGGTATTTTGCCTGTCTCATACATCTTGCTCACCAGATGGTAGAGTTTTGTCATGACTGGCTCTCCCAAGGCCATCAGTAGTTCTAATGGAATGTTGTCTACTCCCGGGGCCTTGTTTCGACTCAGGTCTTTCAGTGCTCTGTCAAACTCTTCATGCAGTATCTTATCTCCCATTTCATCTTCATCTACATCCTCTTCCATTTCCATAATATTGTCCTCAAGTACATCGCCCTTGTATAAACCCTCTATATACTCCTTCCACCTTTCTGCCTTCCCTTCTTTGCTTAGAACTGGGTTGCCATCTGAGCTCTTGATATTCATACAAGTGGTTCTCTTCTCTCCAAAGGTCTCTTTAATTTTCCTGTAGGCAGTATCTATCTTACTCCTAGTGAGACAAGCCTCTACATCCTTACATTTGTCCTCTAGTCATCCCTGCTTACCCATTTTGCACTTCCTGTTGATCTCATTTTTGAGACGTTTGTATTCCTTTTTGCCTGCTTCATTTACTACATTTTTATATTTTCTCCTTTCATCAATTAAATTCAATATTTCTTCTGTTACCCAAGGATTTCTATTAGCCCTCATCTTTTTACCTACTTGATCCTCTGCTGCCTTCACTACTTCATCCCTCAGAGCTACCCATTCTTCTTCTACTGTATTTCTTTCCCCCATTCCTGTCAATTGTTCCCTTATGCTCTCCCTGAAACTCTCTACAACCTCTGGTTCTTTCAGTTTATCCAGGTCCCATCTCCTTAAATTCCCACCTTTTTGCAGTTTCTTCAGTTTCAAAAAAATGGTTCAAATGGCTCTGAGCACTATGGGACTCAACTGCTGAGGTCATTAGTCCCCTAGAACTTAGAACTAGTTAAACCTAACTAACCTAAGGACATCACAAACATCCATGCCCGAGGCAGGATTCGAACCTGCGACCGTAGCGGTCTTGCGGTTCCAGACTGCAGCGCCTTTAACCGCACGGCCACTTCGGCCGGCTCTTCAGTTTCAATCTGCAGTTCATAACCAATATATTGTGGTCAGAATCCACATCTGCCCCTGGAAATGTCTTACAATTTAAAACCTGATTCCTAAATCTCTGTCTTACCATTAAATAATCTATCTGATACCTTTTAGTATCTCCAGGATTCTTCCAGGTATACAACCATCTTTTATGATTCTTGAACCAAGTGTTAGCTATGATTAAGTTATGCTCTGTGCAAAATTCTACAAGGCGGCTTCCTCTTTCATTTCTTCCCCCCAATCCATATTCACCTACTATGTTTCCTTCTCTTCCTTTTCCTACTGTCGAATTCCAGTCACCCACGACTATTAAATTTTCATCTCCCTTCACTACCTGAATAATTTCTTTTATCTCGTCATACATTTCATCAATTTCTTCATCATCTGCAGAACTAGTTGGCATATAAACTTGTACTACTGTAGTAGGCATGGGCTTTGTGTCTATCTTGGCCACAATAATGCGTTCACTATGCTGTTTGTAGTAGCTAACCCGCACTCCTATTTTTTTTATTCATTATTAAACCTACTCCTGCATTACCCCTATTTGATTTTGTATTTATAACCCTGTAATCACCTGACCAAAAGTCTTGTTCCTCCTGCCACCGAATTTCACTAATTCCCACTATATCTAACTTTAACCTATCCATTTCCCTTTTTAAATTTTCTAACCTACCTGCCCGATTAAGGGATCTGACATTCCACGCTCCAATCCGTAGAACGCCAGTTTTCTTTCTCCTGATAACGACGTGTTCTTGAGTAGTCCCCACCCGGAGATCTGAATGGGGGGCTATTTTACCTCCGGAATATTTTACCCAAGAGGACGCCATCATCATTTAATCATACAGTAAAGCTGCATGTCCTCGGGAAAAATTACGGCTGTAGTTTCCCCTTGCTTTCAGCCGTTCGCAGTACCAGCACAGCAAGGCCGTTTTGGTTAATGTTACAAGGCCAGATCAGTCAATCATCCAGATTGTTGCCCCTGCAACTACTGAAAAGGCTGCTGCCCCTCTTCAGGAACCACATGTTTGTCTGGCCTCTCAACAGATACCCCTCCGTTGTGGTTGCACCTACGGTACGGCCATCTGTGTCGCTGAGGCACGCAAGCCTCCCCACCAATGTCAAGGTCCATGGTTCATGGGGGGGGGGGGGGGGCAAAGAGTATTAATGGTTTCTTAAGTTGGCAAAGATGGGAAAGCCAGATCAACTGGGCATGGAAGACCAATTCCAAAAAAGGATAAGACTCCATCAACTGTGCATTTGATCCTCAAAGTAGAGTTCTGGTTGTGGATGGACAGTCTGACAGTAATAGAAGTGTGTAACACGTCTTGGCAGTGGAAAACCAGAAGCCATCTGTGAGAGCTCATGACTGCATCTTTCATATGGCACTCAACAGTCAGCATTCAGCAGTACCCATAGCTGAGGAGCAAACATATACGCAAAAGTTGTCAGCATACAGGGAGGGTTACACTGTGGATCACACAGCTGCAGCTGGGCAATTGATAGCCACTAGAGAAAGGGGCACCCTCAATACAGAGCCCTGTGCAACCCCATTCTCTTGTATGTATGGAGTAATGTGGGAAGCATCAATTTGAACCCATAAAGTATGATGAGACGAGAAGTTTGAGAGCAGAATTGGGAGTTGGCTCCAGAGACCCCACTCACAGAGCGTAGCGACGATGTGGTGACTCCATGTGGTGTCACAAACCCTATGTAACTCAAAGATGACAGTGATAAGATGCTGATGCCAGACAAAAGCTGACTGCATAGCAGATTCCACACAGCCCATATTGTCAGCAATAGAACTTCCTTGGTGAAAACTGCCCTGCGATGGAGCCAAATAGCCCTGAGACTCAAAGTACCAACACAGCCGTCAGCACATCGTAAGTCCAAATTTGCAGAGAACATTTGTGAGGCTAATTGGGCGATAGCTGTCCACCTCAAAGAGATGTTCACCCTCTCCCGGTTTCAGTACTACGATGATCAAGCTTTCTCATCGCTGAGATGGAAATTCGCCCTCACTCCGGATATGGATAGAAATTGCAAAGATGTCATGTTGGCAATCCACTGACATGGGTTCGAGCATTTGGCTGTGGATGCAGTCTGGCCCTGAAACCATGTCAGGGCAAAGCGCTATGGCACTGAGGAATTCCAACTCACTGAACGGAGCATTATGAGGTTTCAGGTGAGACGTACAGGAATGTCAACAATATTAGGAAAAGGGTAGACTGCTACTCACCATAAAGATGACCAACTGAGTTGCAGACAGACAAGACAAAAACATTGTTACACATTATAGCTTTTGGCCAAAGCCTTCTTCAGCAAAGAAAACACACACACTTTCACACAAGCAAGCACGCCTCATACGTGCATCACCACTACCACCAGCAGCTCTGACCCAAATGCAGCTTTGTGAATAGCAATCTGGAGTGGGGCAGGAAAGGGGGATGGATAGCAGAGTATAGGGGAGGGAGAGAAGAATGCTAATGGACGGGACCTGCAGAGAATAGAGACTGCCAGGTGTAGTGATGGGAGTTAGGGCGTACGGGAATAATGGGGAGTGGAAAAGGAGACAAGTAGAATAGGATAGGAGCAGGTAAGGGGAAAGGATGGGTAGGTACATTGGCAGAGGATGGCACACGATGAGGGAGAGGGAAAGTGTTGAACAATATGAGGAAAAAGATAGATTGCAGGTCAATGTAAAGATGACCCACTGAGTTGCAAAAAGGCACAAAGAAAAGACTGTTACACATTAAAATGGTAAAGAAAGTTGCTCTATCCACTGTTAGAGGACACAGAATGCAGGCTGATAATTCTCAGATGCAAAGACTTGAGCCTGGTATTGGTGTCTTCGCCCAATCCTAAGAACGAGGGGTACATGGTTCAATGGGAGCCAAGTATGACTCCAAGTAGCCTCTTTTCTGTCACTTTATGATGTGGTGGACCTGGGCACGGAGCTGTTTAAAGGCAATAAGTTGCACCATTGACGGATGTCACTTATGGTGCTGGATGGCCACAGCAATTTCGAGAGTCCTGTCCTCTGACAGGAGGGGGGCTCCCAAGGAAGAGGGGATCACCGAGTCTGCTGCCGATAGAATGGCTGCTGTTGTGCTTTGGACAACTGCATTGATACCTCCACGTGGCAGGGTGTGAAGGGTAGTGGCAGTGGTGAAAGCATCCCAGTCAGCTTTGGAGAGAGCCCATCTGTGTGGACAACCAGGCGAGAAACACTGATGGAGGGACAAAACGATAGGAAAATGATCACTGTTCCACAGATTATTATGTACTCTCCAAAGGATGGAAGGGAAAAGACTTGGGCTGCAAACAGAAAGGTCAATGGCTGGAAAAGACCCATACACCACAATGAAGTGTGCAGGAACACCAGTATTTAAGAAGCAAAGATCAACCTCTGCAAGAAAGTTTCTGAGTTTCTGACAGCTTTACCATGGCCACTGGTCATAGTTCCACCCCATAAAGGGTTGCAGCCATTGAAATCATCCAATATGAGGAAGGGTGGGTGGAATTGAGAAAACACTGAAGACAATGCGTTATGGGACTCTTCACTGTCGGGAGGGATATATACATATTACAGATGGTGAATTCCCTGGGATGTCTTCACATGAACCGTCACAGTCTCCAAAGGTGTGTTGAGTGAAAGGTGTTCCCTGTAGACAGGCTTCAGAATGTATGCGCAAACTCCCCCCAATGCTCTTTCATAGTCAGTTCGATTCTTAAAATAGCCCCAATAGCCTTTGAGGGAAGAGGTCCACACCGCTTGGAAACAGGTTTCCAGGAGGGTAATGCAAAGAAACTGGGGAGGCGGAGAAGGGAAAAAAAAAAGGAGTAAAGTGCCATAGTTCAGACAAGTGGCAGAGAAAAGTGCTACAGTTTCATTAGGGCTCACACTATTAGTATCCCATAGGCCCATGAAGGGACCAAGAAGGCAAGTCATATCTCAGTGCCACTTGCTGGCACTGATTGTGAAGATCCATCATCAATACACATTTGTTCAGAATCAGTGTACCTGGAGGCAAGGGGGGGGGGGGGGTGTCTGGGACTATGGGACCGTAAGAGCCAACAGTAATGCTGCCTCAGATACAGAGGTGGAACATGCGGGGTCTTGCGGTTATCAGGACCGTCAGAATCTACCTCTTTTTGGAAGACTACTTCTCGTACATGGACGATTTACGCTTTTGGAACAGAGGAGGAATGTAAAGTCCTATGACCTGGAACAAGTGGCTTCTTCAGCCACCAGCTGGCATCCAGTTCCAGGTTAGCAGAGTCCTGTGAAGGAAGCATCCCAAGGGAAGCCTTTCTCATCAGGGGTGCTGGAGGGGGTGTTGCTCTCTGGCTGGGGTTGGGGACTGATGTCCCAGGAGCATAGAGAGTCAACACTCCCAAAGGGGAAGTGTGAGAAAAAGTAGGAGGAGGACCCTCAACCACCAGGGGATTGGGTACAGTCGGCTGGCCCTGAGAACTACACATGACACAGAGGGTGATGGTATAGTCACTAAAGTAGACATCATTGTAGCAGTAGCATATGTCATTATCATATGCGTAGGATATGCCTGTTCATATGTGACGTGATCAAGGGTCTTGTATTCCTGGATTTTCTGATATACGGAGGGAGTGTCCTCGCCACAATTAGCACAAATGGAACAAGGGCCACAAGGAGCATTCTTGTGCAACCGATGGCCACAGTCCCTAGAGACTGAGCTGACACTGCAATGTGAAAACGTGTCCAAATTGCTTTCATCTTAGCACCACATGGGAGGAGGAAAATAAGGTTTGACACCACAGCGATTCATCATCACCATGACCTTCAGACAACAAATCACCTTCAAAGGCCAAGAAGAGGGCTTGACTATAAAGCCTTTTGGTCCCCACTGGACAAGACAGACAAAACGCACACCTCTTCACCTCAAATTAGCATGCAACTTGTCATCACTCCGTAAAAGGAGTTGTCAGTGGAAAATGATACTTTGTACCACATTCAGTCTTTTATGGGGGGTTACAGTGACTGGAATATCATCCGATTTGTCTCAGGTGAGCAGCACTCATGACCGAGTGGGGGAGGCCATTTTATGTGGAATGGAGCCACTTTTCGTTTTTGAAATTGCTGCCACTTCCTCAAACCTGTTCAAGGAAGAACAATGGCTTTGTAGTCAAAAAAGGAATCCTTGTCCTTCATAGAACAAACCTAATATTTGGGGGAGAATTTCTCGCCTTGCTTCTGAACCCTATGTTCCTCCCATGGTGTAGCCAGGCAAGGGTACATTTTGGGGACATACCTCTCTGCATTGTAATAGGTCTTAGCTTCAGAAGAGACTGCTGTGGTCACACAGCCACTGGCAGAACGAAGTCTAATTCGCTTCATGTGCAAGTCTTCCACCCTAGTACCAACTACTACAAACAGGGGCTCACCCCACGGGTGCCGCCCAGCCACAGCAACAGTTATGTGGCCAGTAAACCATTGCCTGGAATCCCCATGCCCCAGTCATGATGGGCATAATCCTTGGCTTGCATGGAGAGTTTCCAGCTCATGCACCAACAGTGCAATCCCTGCATCACCACGAAGCTACCACCGTGCAGATACTTGATGACCTATGACCTTCCCCTATCTCCCCCCCCACACACACACACACAATGGAACGGTTACCATGCTAGGTTTTGGGCTCTGTACCAAGAAAGAATGGTGCAAAGATAGAAAGGCACAAATGTGGAATATATGCCACAATGGTTGACCTTCTCTGCACAATAAGCACTTCTATAAAATTTAGAGAAGTATCAAGTCAAACCCAATAAGGGGACCATATAATTAATAATGAAAAGCTGTAGAAGGCCAGACAGTAAAAAAACAAGTGTCCAAAATGCAAACTATATCCAAGCACAGTCAGCACCAACACCATCCAATGCATGGATAGAGAGGGAAAAAGAATGTTAGACAGACAGATAGACCTGCACTACGGAAAGGGAAGCAGTTCTGTAAGGGCTGGGGCCCTGTGGTGGTCAGGCATGCACTCACAAAAGAGATGTGAGCCCCCAGGGAAGGGGGAAGGGGTTGTTCTCAACAGATGAAAGATTCTTTTGTGGCTGCCTTTTCAGCCACTGTCCCTATACCTATTTCTTGTTCCACTTGTTTTTGCTACTGTCTTCTCAATCCATGACATTTAGTTAGTTACTCGTATTGTACCTTTCCATCTCTTTTTACATTTAGAAGCATCTATTGTCTTTCAGCCAGATCAAACTTTTGAGGTTTTCCAAACCTTTCTAAATTTGTGTGTGTGCGTGTGTGTGTGTGTGTGTGTGTGTGTGTGTGTGAGAGAGAGAGAGAGAGAGAGAGAGAGAGAGAACATACATTTCCATGATAACTTATTTCAACTTCGTTGGAATCACTGTGTGTTTGAGAGAGAGAGAGAGAGAGAGAGAGAGAGAGAGAGAGAGAGAGAGCTTGTAAAATAGAACCATGATGTTACATATAACACACAAATTCACACTCACCTATAAATAAACACAGGTTTTGATTGACCATCTCTCCAAATTCGTGACATTGCCTGTAGGTCCGTGGCTGGATTCCAGTCCGAATCGAAGAGAATAAGACGTGATGCGCCCGTAAGATTGAGACCAATTCCACCAGCACGAGCACTTAAAAGGAAGATAACTAAAGAATGGAATTATTATTAGAAACAAAAAATTTTGAGGAAACAAATTTAGACTTATGTCTTAAATTCTACACTATACTTTTTTACTTATCAGCTAAGATGCATATGTGCTAGATATTCACAATAATACTTATGGTGGCTCAAGTTATTATTACTCACTGAAGACTACCCTAAAGCTTTTCAGAATTATGGACAAGCATATGACACATTTGTTTACTCAGTATCTTTTTTTCTGAAAAGCAGTACCCACCTTTTGGTGACAACCAAAATGTTATAGTATACAAATTAAATAACTTGCTAACATACTTAAACTGGAAGAAGCACGTTTTGGAGCTCTTTAACAGTCACATTGACAGTTTTGCATATTTTCATTCAATTATGTCCTACGGAATAATGTTCTTGGTAACTCATCATTGATAAATTCTTTGCTGCTCAAAAATATTCTACAAAAATAATACGTGCTGCTCACCCACCAGCTTCTTGCAAACAAGACATCTGTTTAAGGAGTTGGGCATTCTGGCTGCAGCTTTACAGAATATTTACTCTCTAGTGTGGTTTGTTGAAAGTGGTTGACTCCCATTCAAAAGGAACAATATTGTACATAATTACAATACCAGAAGGAAAATGACATTCATTACTACATATCAAGGTTGTCTTAAACAGAAAAGGAGTGCACAATACCACAATTAAAATTGTTGATAACACACTCAGAGATATAAAATGTCTGACAGACAGCAAAGTGAAATCTGAAAACAAACTGAAAAAGTTTCTCTTGAAAACTCCTGCTCTATAGATAAAATTTCTATTATTGTAATGTGTAAAAGGTCTTGGGAAGGAAATACTAACTCACATGGGCACACGTAACTAAAAAGAAAAAGATAAAAACAACAACTGGAAATGTTCAGCATGTAGTCATATTTACACATTAATTTGCAAAGAATGTCAAATGTCTTATTTGACATCATTATGATTTATTGTGTAAATGATCCATAGAATATGAAACTAATTAACAAACTACTTTTTCTTTGCATCATTAATCTTCTGACTAGTTTGATGTAGTCCACCACGAATTCCTATCCTGTACCTCATTCTTCAGTTCAGAGTAGCAGTTGCACCCCTATGTCACCAATTATTTGTTGGATGTATTCCAATTTCTGCCTTACCCTACAGTTTTTACCCTCTACAGTTTCCTCTCGGACCATGGAGGTTAATACCTGACGGCTTAACACATCTCTTATCTCCTGCCCCTTCTTCTGATCAGCATTTTCCACACATTCCTTTCTTCACCGATTCTGCGGAGAACCTCCTCAGTAATTATCTTATCACTCCACGTAATTCTCAACATCCTTCGGTGGCATCACACCTCAAATGCCTTGATTCTCATCTCTTTCAGTTTTCCCACTGTCCACGATTCACTATCATACGATGTTGTGCTCCTAACATACATTTTCAGAAATTTCTTCCTCAAATTGAGACCTATATTTGACACTGTAGACTTCCGTTGGACACGAATGACCTATTTGACTGTACTAGCTTGCTTTTTATGTCCTCCTTGCTTCATCCACAATGGGTAATTTGCTTCCAAGTTAGCAGAATTCCTTAACTTCACCTAATTGGTTACCACCAATTCTGACGTAAAGTTTCTAGCTATTATTATTTCTGCTGCTTCTCATTACCTTTACTGTATTTTTCTGGTTCACTTTCAATCCACATCTGTATACATTAAACTGTTCATTCCATTTGACAAATCCCGTAATTCTTCTTCACCTTCATTGAGGATAGAAATGTCATCAGCAAGTCATCACTGATATCCTTTCACCTGAATTTTAATTCTACTCTTGAACCTTCCTTTATTTCAATCAGTGCTTCCTTGTTCTATACAGGGTGTTACAAAAAGGTATGGCCAAACTTTCAGGAAACATTCCTCACACACAAAGAAAGAAAATATGTTATATGGACATGTGTCCAGAAACGCTTACTTTCCATGTTAGAGCTCATTTTATTGTTTCTCTTCAAATCACATTAATCATGGGATGGAAACACACAGCAACAGAATGTACCAGCGTGACTTCAAACACTTTGTTGCAGGAAATGTTCAAAATGTCCTCCGTTAGCAAGGATACATGCATCCACCCTCCGTCGCATGGAATCCCTGATGCACTGATGCAGCCCTGAAGAATGGCGTATTGTATCACAGCCATCCACAATACGAGCACGAAGAGTCTCTACATTTGGTACCGGGGTTGCGTAGACAAGAGCTCTCAAATGCTGCCATAAATGAAAGTCAAGAGGGTTGAGGTCAGGAGAGCGTGGAGGCCATGGAATTGGTCCGCCTCTACCAATCCATTGGTCACCAAATCTGTTGTTGAGAAGCGTACGAACACTTCAACTGAAATGTGCAGGAGCTCCATCGTGCATGAACCACATGTTGTGTCGTACTTGTAAAGGCACATGTTATAGCAGCACAGGTAGAGTATCCCGTATGAAATCATGATAAGTGCTCCATTGAGTGTAGGTGGAAGAACATGGGGCCCAATCAAGACATCACCAACAATGTCTGCCCAAACGTTCACAGAAAATCTGTGTTGATGACGTGATTACACAATTGCATGCGGATTCTCGTCAGCCCACACATGTTGATTGTGAAAAATTTACAATTTGATCACGTTGGAATGAAGCCTCATCCGTAAAGAGAACATTTGCACTGAAATGAGGATTGACACATTGGTGGATGGTACCATTCGCAGAAGTGTACCCGTGGAGGCCAATCAGCTGCTGATAGTGCCTGCACACACTGTACATGGTACGGAAACAACTGGTTCTCCCGTAGCACTCTCCATACAGTGACGTGGGCAACGTTACCTTGTACAGCAGCTACGTCTCTGACGCTGACATTAGGGTTATCGTCAACTGCACGAAGAATTGCCTCGTCCATTGCAGGTGTCCTCGTCATTCTAGGTCTTCCCAAGTCGCGAGTCATAGGCTGAAATATTCTGTGCTCCCTAAGATGCCGATCAATTGCTTTGAACGTCTTCCTGTCGGGAGACCTTCGTTCTGGAAATCTGTCTCGACACAAACGTACCGCGCCACGGCTATTGCCCCGTGCTAATCCATACATCAAATGGGCATCTGCCAACTCCGCATTTGTAAACATTGCACTGACTGCAAAACCATGTTCGTGATGAACACTAACCTGTTGATGCTACATACTGTTGTGCTTGATGCTAGTACTGTAGAGCAATGAGTCGCATGTCAACACAAACAGCGAAGTCAACATTACCGTCCTTCAATTGGGCCAACTGGTGGTGAATCGAGGAAGTACAGTACATACTGACGAAACTAAAATGAGCTCTAACATGGAAATTAAGCGTTTCTGGACACATGTCCACATAACATCTTTTCTTTATTTGTGTGTGAGGAATGTTTCCTGAAAGTTTGGCCGTACCTTTTTGTAACACCCTATAGATTAAATAGTTAGGGAAAAAGACTGTATCCCTGTCTTACACCTCTTTCAATCTGGGCACTTATTTCTTGGTCTTTTGACTTTATAGTTCTCTCTTGGTTCTTGTACATGCTGTATATAATACATCTTTCATTGTAGCTTATTCCTATTTTTCTCAGAATTTCAAACATTTTTCACCATTTAACACGGTAAATGTTTTTTCTAGATCGACAAATCCTAAGAAGACATCTTTAATTTTCTTCAATCTTGCTTCGCTTATCAAGTGCAAAGTCAGAAATGTCTCTCAGGAGCCTTTACCTTTCCTAAGGCCAGACTGATCATTATCTAATAGATACTCAATGTTCTTTTCCATTCATCTGTATATTATCCTTGCCAGCAACTTGGATGCATGAAATGTTAAGCTCACAATGCATTTGTTTTCACAGTCTGATAGTATGTCGCCAGTCTCATAGATTCTACACACCACCTTGCATAGCCATTTGGTTGCCATTTCCTCCAATGATTTTAGATATTCCATTAGAATGTTATGTGTCCCTTCTGCTTTATGTGATCTCAAGTCTTCCTGAGCTCTTTTAAATTGTGACTCCACTACTGGATCCCCTATATCTTCCTTATCAACTTCACATTGTTTTTCTATCACATCATCAGACAAGTCCTCCCTCTCATAGAAGCCTTCAGTGTACTCTTTCCACCTATCCACTGTTTTTTCTGTATTTAACATTGAAATTCCCATTGCATTCTTCATGTTACCACCTTTGCTTTTAATTTCACCCAAGGGTGTTTTGACTTTTTTATATTCTGAGTTAGTCCTCCTGACGAACATTTATTGTTGATTTCTTCTCTTTGGGGCAGTGTGAATGGTCATAGGTTTGTTTGACCTGTGGGACTGTGTCAAAGAGTATCGAAGGAACAGAATTGGAAGACTCTTGAAGACAAACATAAACTATCCCAAGTAAGTCTTTAACAAAGTTTCAAGAACAGGCTTTAAATAATGATTCTAGGGATATACTACAACTTCCTACGTACTGCTCACATAGGGATTGTGAGGATAAGATAAGTATAATTACTGCACACACAGAGGCATTCAGTCGGTCATTCTTCCTATGCCCCATACATGAATGGAACGGGGAAAAAACCTAATAACTGGTACAATGGGATGTATCCTCTGCCATGCACTTCACTGTGGTTTGCAAAGTAGAGATGTAGATGTGGGTTTTTCTTGCAGCCATTTGGTCTTGGCTGCCCTGCACATCCTACTTATTTCATTCCTAAGTGATTTATATCGCAGTATTCTTGTCCCTCACTGAAAATTTTTATATCGCCTCCTTTTGTCGATGAATTGAAGTATTTCATCTGTAATACCAAGATTTCTGCTGGATTACCTTCCTTGTACCTACATCTGACTGTCCAACATCCATAACGACCCTTTCTAGAGATGTACACTCCTCTTCAACTGGACTGCCTATTGTGATATTCCTTATTGCAGTATCTGCATCCTTAGTGAACTTACAATGTGTGTCATCATTCCTGAGTGTTTTAGTAACCCAATTATTTTCACAATGATTTTTCCATATGATTGTCTACTTTCATCATTACTAAATTTTTATCCCAGTCTGTTTCTGCTCCTGAGCATGCCTCACAATCCAATATCTGATTTTGGAATCTCATACTTACTAAAAATGTTATATTGAGTTTAATACCTGTAACAAGTTCTTACAAAGTATGAGTTTAATTACAAGTGGGAAAGATGTTAACGGAGGTCAAAATTAATGCCAGCCCAAAGGTAGCCTAAAGCAGTTTAGTCTAAATGGGGAAAAAACTGCGTAATACGGGAGAGGCATGAGGTATGGAGGTGTATTGCAATGCAACATTGTAGCTTGAAAATTAAAAATCGAAAGTTTGTGGAAAATATGGTAAACAGTAGAATAAAGTGGGACTTAAGGAAGAGAATGATAAAGATATTCACACACGAACAGTGTAAGATAAAAAATTAAAAACACATACACTACGGTTTGTGATGGAAGCAACTCCCAGAAGGAATTGCCCAAATGAATACAAAGTCAGAGAATACATAGAACAAAGCACCAGAAATTGTGATTAATGTTGTGCATAGATGGTATGCATGTAGACCCTTAGCACCATCTTTTATGTCAGCTTGAATATCAGTATACCACAAAGAACAATCGACGAAGAGCTAGCAAATGAAATGAAATGAAGCATCAACATGAAAACAAGTATCAGTATTCATTATTGACGTCAAATGGCACAATATCAGCTTGTGAGTGACTTTGAATGGGTCAGATTGGTCGCCAGAAAAAGGATTTGGCACACTACAACATTTGAGTCGATAACGACCAGGCTGCTACAACAGTGATGTATGTGAGGAAGCTATGGGTACAAAAAGTATCATACACAGCGGTTATTGAGTACTGTACCACACAATGTGACCACTTCATAGTCTGACTACAATGTTGCCTCCAAGGGTGAACTGGACCAGACAGTACAGGTTGGCTTATTCGTGAAATGAGATAAATAGTCATATTACAGGTTTGAGTTGCAGTCTCTCAAATAGAATTTCAGTTTTAATATTAATTTAACTTTGCTTGACTTTTATGGTGACATTATTTTTAGTGATTTTTGAAATGCCTTGAAGGAATAATGTCTCTCTTAATCAAAACAATTAAAATAATATTTTCTAACTAACAGTCTCCAGACTTCGATATTTAAAAGATACAGGTTGCTGGTCTGAAAGGACACACATTATAATACTAGACCGCTAATAAAATGTTAGTTAACAGCCATTACCTCTTGTCAATTATCTTTGCACTGATTGCTGTAAAATACTAATGCAAACTGATTATGACAGAAGCAATTAGGTTCGGAGTACTGTCATTTTAAATAAAACACCAATACTTTTGATGAATTACTTTATCAACCAAATAATTGTACAGCATCTGACAGATTATGCTGCGGCATTATTCTCCAAATTCTAACAGAGAGAATAACTGAAAGTTTTTGTCTTTTGTTTTAGAAATAAAAATTATCCGACATATTATCTCTTACGCCTATCACAAATACATAAATTAATTCTTTGCAGCTACTCGGTATATTTACTACATATAGAATTTTTCTTTTCCCTTAAAAGATCTATTACAACCACTTTACGCACAGTGCTGGCTCTATGGAACCGCTTTCTATGTAAATCACACCCCAATGGAAGGCTCAGGTACAACATTTGACCAATCAGTGCATCCTGCTACAGTTTTATCATAGGTTTATCCTACCGATCAAAGACAGGACCACCTCTGAAACTAGTCTTATTGTATACCAGGCCCGCTGCATTTTTTGCATAGCACTTCATGTGAGCATGACTACCAATCAGCTGTTCACCCAAATGCATGGCCACCGCCTGATTGCGGTCAAGGATAGAGCTGACCAATCAGTGGCACAATACGGTGCTGAGCCGAACCTATTCAATTTCAATGGCAGCTTCACAACTCATATCATTTGGATACATCCTCCCAAAACTAGCTTCTCTGAGCTACATAGATGTGAATTGTCCTTTGTTTCCCCTACTACTACTTGGGTACAACACAGTTTATAATCCATGAAAATAATCAACTTTAGAATATAAAATGTAACTGGATGGATAAAAAAATCTACTGACCTGGCAGCAGCAGGAAAATACAAATATAAAGCTATTTAAATCTGCAAGCTTTTGGGGACAGTGGCTCCTTAAGCTGGCAGACTGGTTGAAGGGGAAGGAAGAGGGATGAAGGAAAAGGACTCATGAGGTTCAGGAAATGGGGGAGTTCGCAAAAGTAAGCTAGAATCCCCAGTCAGGTGAGACTTACTGGATGGTATGAGAAGTAAAGCTTCCCTTCAACCCTTCTGCCAGAAGACGGATTTACTGGTTCCGAAAACTTGCAAATTTGAATATCTTTATATGTGTATTCTCCTGCCGCCACTTCGTGAGTAGATTTTTTTATGTCTCCAATTACGTTACGGTTTATGATCACTCGCACAAGCAGTGACGCAAAGACTGATGAAACAAACACGCAGTTCCTGTGGTCAATGACAGTGGTGTTCACAATGTGAATGCTTAACCAGAAACAAAGTTCAGGGCATAGTGAGAGTTGTAAGGTGTGCAAGACAGTCCACAGGAAGTGACCTGAACAAAACCATAAACATAGGCAAGAGTTGTAAGTGTGTGCAAGACAGTGCACAGGAAGTGATCTGAACAAAATCATAAACATAGGCAAGGTAAATCACTCTACTAATCCTCCTCCTCCTCCTCCTCATCATCATCATCAGTTTTCTGCTATAGTGGCAGATCCGTTGTGTGTCTATTTCCCCGGATCAATTGCTTTCTTGTTAATGTTTGCTGTATGTGCTGCCATTCATCACATCATCCAGGATCTAAAATCTCTTCCCTCTTTGTCTCCTCTTCCCTTCCACGTTCTGCTCTAAGACTCTTTTCATAAGCCCCTCTTTCTTTCTTAATGTATGTCCAATTGCTTCTTTTCCTTCTTTTTATTACATTCTGTAAATGCCTTTCCTCTCCCACTCTTCTCAGTACCTCCTCACTTTTCACTCCATCCATCCAATTTATTCTTTTCAGCCTCCATTATATCAACATCTCGAAACCCTCCACCCTTGCTCTGTTTTCCTTTCTCTGTGTCCATGTTTCAGCACCATACAGGAGAACACTCCATTCAAAATAAGTCTCAAATCTTTATCCGTAATCTTAAATAAAATTCACCTCTTCTTACAAAATGCATCTTTTACCATTGCTATCATTTTGTGTTGATCAGCACTTTAAGGTTTGTGCATGTGAACTTCAGCTAGATAATGTAGTATTGATATTAGCAACAGTGTACAGGTCCTTATTAGGAGACTGGGAGCTATTCATAAAAGAGGTTGACTCCCTATTATGCTGTCTATCAGACAAAAAGAAGAAGTTATTAATCTGTGGTGATTTCAGTGTCAACTTTCTAAGCAATTCTGATAGGAATAGTGAACTAGAAGTGTTGTTAACAACATATAACTTAGAATCAGTGATCAATTTCCCTACACGTATAGCTCAGGACAGTAGTACTCTAATAGATAACATATTTGTACAGCAAGAGGATGTAGAACAAACACAGGCTTTCCCTGTGGTAAGTGGATTATCTGACCATGATGCACAACTGATTAACTTACAAAACCTAGCAGGGTGTACACTTCAGAAACCATTAAGTAAAAGTGTGAGGGTGCTCAACCCGGTATCTATAGATCACTTCAGAGAAAGTTTAGGAAATGTAAACTGGGAAGATGTATATAATGAGGCAAATGCTAATGATAAATGTAGCATATTTCTTGATAAATTTATATCCCTTTTTGAACATTGTTTTCCAAAGAAAATTACTAAATGTAACACCAAAACTTTTCAAAGAAACCTTGGATTACTACAGATATTAAAGTGTCTTCAGAAAGAAAAAGAAAACTGTATGAGACAGCAAGAACTAGTAAAAATCCAGAAGTAGTTTTACACAATAAAAATTATTGTAACAATACTGAGAAAAGTTTTAAGGAAATCAAAAAATATGTATGTTAGAGAAGAAATTAACAACTCCAGCAATAAAATCAAATCAATATGGAATGTTGTTAGAAGGGAGACAGGAAAAGTAACCACTGGGGTAGGTAGTATTACCATGAAAGAGAATGCGACCATCTTAATCAACAGTACACAAGTAGCCAATGTATTTAACAATCACTTCTTAAGTTTAGGAGAAAAAATTGGTGAGAATGGTTCAAAAGAAAAAGCCAGGCAGTACATGGAAGAGTCAGTTTTGAAAAATTTTAGTCAGATTAAGTTTCATCTAACAACCTCTTGTGAAATAAGGAAAATTATTAAATCTTTGAAAAATAAATGTTCTGCTGGCGTAGATGACATCTCTAACAAGTTATTAAAACAATGTGGAGCAATTACAGCTGACATTTTGAGTCACATATGTAATGCATCACTGACTCAGGGCATATTTCCAGACAGGTTAAAATATGCCATTGTCAGGCCTCTCTACAAAAAGGGGGAAACCACAGATGTCAATAATAACCGGCCAGTATCCTTGCTTACAAGATTTTCAAAAATCTTCGAGAAAGTAATGTACTCAAGAGTGGTAAGCCATCTCAACAGTGATGGGATACTTAGTAAATCACAGTTCGGATTTCAGAAATGCTGTTCCACTGAGACAGCAATATACAATTTCACTGTCCACATAATAGAGTGTTTAAATAGTAAAATGTCACCAGTAGGAATATTCTGTGACTTATCCAAAGCATTTGATTGTGTGAACCATGACATTATGTTAGAGAAATTACAATTCTATGGTATAAATGGAACAGCATATGAGTGGTTTAAGTCGTATCTACAGAACAGGAAGCAAAAAGTCTCTTTATATGCTTCACGTGATTCAAAGGAGTTTGCCACTTCATCTAACTGGGGTGAAATTACATTAGGTGTTCCACAAGGTTTGATCATGGGTCCCCTCCTGTTCTTGATATATGTGAATGACCACCCTTCTTGTGTGAAATGAGATGCTGAACTGACACTATTTGCTGATGATAGAAGCGTAATTATTAATCCAGTAAAAGAAAGTCCAATAGAAAATGATACAAATAAGGTCTTTGGAAAAGTTATTAATTGGTTTTCTGCGAATGGGCTTGCTCTGAACTTTGGGGGGGGGGGGGGGGGGGGGGGGGACAGTACAGCCAATTTTTTGCTGCAAAACACATCAAAAGGTGTCAGTAGCCAGGATAGAGCACACTAAGTTTTTTTTTGGGTATACATATAGATGAGAATCTTAATTGGAAAACTCATATTTTGGATTTCCTAAAGCGACTAGGTTCAGCAACTTTTGCAATCAGAATAATTGCCAATTTTGAGGATGTAGAAATTAGTAAGCTAACATATTTTGCATACTTCCACTCTCTGATGTCATACGGAATAATATTCTGGGGCAACTCAACACTGCTCGAAAGAATGTGTGGGGTTCATAGTCGCACATCTTGTAGGCATCTGTTTAAAAGGTTAGGAATTCTTACAACTGCTTCACAGTACATTTACTCAGTAATGAAATTTTTTCTCAACAACATGGACGAGTTTAAAATCAACAGCGACATTCATGATTACAATACCTACATTTGGCACAGAAAGGGGTAAAATATGCTGCTATAAAACTTTTTGATAAATTGCCAGATGAAATAAAATGTCTGACAGACAGCAGTAATAGTTTCAAAAACAAATTGAAATCTTACCTCCTTGTCAACTCCTTCTATACCATTGATGAATTCTTGAATATGAGTAAATAAAAATGGAGATATAATATATGCATTTTGTGGGAATGGGATAGATAATAGAAATATTTAGGTATAACACTATTATGAAGGAAAGAAAAATAAAACTTTTTTCCTGTGCGCATTTGACACGTTCCACATCATAACGGTTTTCCGTGCTATTGATCAATGGAACACGTAACTAACTAACTCTGGCACTGTCCTACTGAAGGAGATGGGAGATGGTAGTCCATGTCAGGGCAAACTCTTCAATTTTGAAATTCAACTGCAGCACGCTGTTTCTCATGCACCGACACAGTTACATTACACACTGCATTTCAGAGCCCTCTAGCGGCTGAGGGCAGCAAATAAAATGTAGAAATGAAGAGCAGAGATTTAGGATGTTAATAATATTTGCTTTACGTAAAACGCTTTTGAAGTTCAGAGACATTACTTTTCAGCATGCCCTCGAATACGTACTATAAAGGGCACCATATGGTGTATGGCACCATGTATCACTGCTTGTCATTTCCATTCCTATTTAACTTGCAAATGGTGCAGGGGAAAAACTAATGTCTATACACCTCCATATGATCCCTAATTTCTCTAGAGTTGTTTTTGTGGCCATTATGTGCAATGTTTGTTGGCAATAGTAGAATCATTGTCCTATCTAGTAAGCAGCATCGAGCGAAACCAGGGCACATCAGCCGGCATCATCAATGGGGAATCATCGGTACAATACAGACACACACAACAGGGATGACAGACAACACGGTCCACACAGCAAAATACCAGGACAAGAGAGCAAAACCAAATTGGACACCAAGATGTAGCAACTATCACCAGAGCAATGGTGAACAGCTAAATGATCACAATCACTGTCAGAACACAACTGTGGTCTGAGCCCGAGCTTAACAGGACCTCCATGAGCACTGATAGGCCAGTGCAATGGGTTTGGCCCGCGCGTAGTGCTGTGGTGGCAACAGTAGCGCTCACAGATCACAGGGGCGCCGCCTAGCAGCTGTCATCTATGTCCATGCCTTCTGGTGGGCTGTCAAAATTGCCAGACTGGAGTACCAGATCCAATAAATTTCCTCAACAGTGTTTCAAGAACACAACATTATCTTCCCTCCAGGGAATTGTTTTAATGTCTTCTTTTAAAATCCAACCTACTGGGGAACTCAAACACTAGAGCAGTAATCAAAAATAGTTCATGAATTGTTCTATATGCTGTATCCTTTGTAGGTAAGCTACTCTTTCCTACAACTCTTCCAATAAACCAAAGTTGACCACTCACCTTCTCTACTAATGTCCTTGTATGTTTGTACCATTTCATATTGCTTCCCAAGGTATTTAATGGACATGTCAAGCAGCACACCACTAACACGGTTTTCAAACATTAAAGAATTGTTTTTCCTACTCATCTTCATTAAAGATTTTCCTGCATTTAGAGCAAGCTGCCACACATCACACCAACAGAAATTTTTGTAAGTCATCCTGCAACATTCTACAGTCACTATATAAAGATACTTTCCCATATACTACAGCTCCATCAGCAAGCAGTTGCCAATTGCTGCTCACCCTGTTTATCGGAAAATTTGTGTGTATAAAGGACAACAGTGGTCTTATCACACTTCCCTGAGGTACCCACGATGACACCCTTGTTTCTGATAAACACTCAACATCAATAACAATGTGCTGTGTTCTATTGCTTAAGAAGCCTTCAACCGACTTTCATATTGGGAACGTAGTCAGTATGGTCAGACCTTTGTTAACTGTCTGCACACTTTCCAGAAATCTAGTAATATGTTATCTGCCTATTGCCTTTCATCCATAGTTCACAGGATATCACATGAAGAAATGAGCCAGCTGAATTTTCCACAAGCAATGCTACCTAGACCCGTATGAGTGCTAATGCGCTGCTTCCTGAACTTGGGTAGCCGCGCCGGCCCCGGGTCGAATCTGCCCAGCGGATTAACGACGAGGGCCAGTGTGTCAGCCAGTCTGGATGTGGTTTTAGGCGGTTTTCCACATCCCAGTAGGTGAATACTGGGCTGATCCCCATGTCCCGCCTCAGTTAAACAATTCGCAGACATTTGAAACACGTTCACACTATTTCATGATTTACACTAGACAAAGATAGCTGGGGTACACTGATTCTGCCCGTGGGGAATGGGGTGGAGGCAGGAAGGGCATCCGGCCACCCGTTAAAATTAACCATGCCAAATCTGATTGTGATAATGCCGAATCTGCAAAAACTATGGGACAGAGGCACTAGGGAAAGAAGAAGAATGCTATCTAGACCTGTGTTGATTTGTGGACAGAAGCTTCTCTGTCTCAAGGAAATTTATTAGTTTTGAACCTATAATATGTTCAAGAATTCTGCTGCACACGGATGTTAAGATTATGGATCTACAATTTTGTGGGCCCAATCTTGTACCCTTGATCTATACAGGAGTCACCTACACTTTTTCCCAGTTGCTTGTGACTTTGCACTGGACAAGAGATTCGCGATAAATATAAACTAAGTAAGGGGCCAATGCCATAAAGTATACTGTGTAAAATTGAACTGGAATGCCATCTATATCTTGTGACTTACTTGTTTTCAACTGTTTCTGTTGCTTCTCCACACCAAATAAGCCTATTTCTATGTCCTCCATGCGAGAGTCTTTGCAACCATCAAACAATGGTATGTCTGTACAATCTTGCTGCACGGATGATTTCTTACACAAAATTTAAAACTCTAGCTTTCTTTTTACTGCTTCTATTGCCACACCAGACAGTCAACAAGAGACTGGATAAAAGACTTCAATCCACTTAACACTTTGGCTGCCGGCCATGTAAACTGTGCCATTTCTTAGAATGCCAGCATTTTTTGCTAATATTGTACATTTGTTTTACAGAAAACTAGCCTACATTTTGTTGTGATACTAACTTTTATTGAAAGCCGGCATCTTCTTCTTCCAGAAAATGTATATACAGCTCCTTTAATCGTTTGGGTTTTTTTTCCTTATATTTTTAATGATTGTAAGGTTTTACAAATTATACAAAAGTTTACAGAAATGAAAAACATGTTTTACTGACATTTTATTCCTCACAATCTGTGGTTTTACATCCATTAACAGAAAACTGGTATCCTAAGTCCATATTATTATAAATTGTTACATAAAAGATTCACAAAGTACAATGTTTTTTCGTGTCATATATTCTGAAACATGGTTCTTGGCACATTGTGATTCTGCACTCTCTGCACTGGTATGTCGTGTCTCTTCTTGTAGACTTTCCTGTTTCCATTTTTCCTTTTGCTGAGCATACTTTGTACATTCTCTGGATTCTTCCTTTACCTGGTGGAGGTGATATTTTTTCAAGGAAATGCTTTATTGTAGATAGTCTACTTAGATGTCTCCCAACAGATCGTGGTCTGGGAGTCTCTTCACATGTTGTTAGTTCTGCACACAATACCTTCACAAATTTAGACAAAGATATCTTCTTACTTTTTACTTTATTGTGAAGAATGCATGCATTCACCAAACACATAAGGAAACAATGAAATGCAAGTTATGCAAGTATTCTCGACCATTTCACTGTTCTGTGTTCAAAAGCTCCATACGACATCCTCTGATCAGATAGATCAACCCCAATCTTTTTGTTATTGTACTCCACAACACAGGCAGGGATGTGTGGTGCTTAGCATGTATACATTTCTTTCATCTTTCCAGCATACTGCTAAAACATTCCCATTCCTACAGAAAATCTGCTCATCTCTTTGTATGTTAGGTGATTTCAGTGCCTGAGGCATTCCCCTCCTGTTCTTCATAATAGTTCCAACAAGGCTTGTCTTCTCATTTTCTAATTCTCTTGCAAGAATAGGGCTTGTATACAATCAGTAAATCATATATGCCCCTTACCTGCTAGGGTGCCAAGTAGAGATTTCACAATGTCAACCACAACATTGCTTTGGCCACAGAAAATCTGGAAATTCCAAATATAACCAGAGTTAGACTCTGAGAGCATGTATAATTTCATGCCATATTTGCTAGGTTTTTGTGGCATATACCGCTTGAAATAAATTCTGCCTCTATATTTACACATGCCCTCATCAACCATTATGTCTTGGTCAGGAAGGTACACCTGCTAAAACCGTAAAAGGATGGTTTCAACTAGAGGGCGGACTTTGTGTAATGGGTCGTACCCAGGTTCACCTCTCTTGAGTTCCAATGAATTATCATTCAAATGGAAGTTTGACATAATCTGTAGTATTCTGTTTCTGGTCACAGATTTCGGCAGTAGTTACAAGACACACAAGGATCTTGGCTCCAATGATCTTGTATAAGGGGCTTTTGGCTGATGCTCATGTGGAAAATTACAGCCAGGAATTTTTTTACTTCCACTAAAGTGACACTGTCCAACCAAACATCCTGCATGCAGAAGTGAGCCGACCTGCACTTGTCAGTTGCCTTAGCTTCTGTCTGGCATAAAGAGTTGTCTGCTTTTTGAAATGAGCAAGAAGGTCCCTGTCCATGAAATATGAAAAGAAATCCAGAAATGAAGAGTCAGCATCTAATTCACATAAATCTGTGACACCATGGTTCCCACTAAAAATGTCTATACGTGGTAAACAGTCTATATCCGTCCACTACTCTGTAGACCCAGTACGATCTCTTGCTGTGCCACCCCTTTGTCTTGGCCTCCTTTCACTGTCATCAGGACGGATATTTTGTGGTTCTACATCCATAACAGAATCACATTCATTCTCTCTGGTAACTGCCTGCTGCGCTGCTAGCTGTGACCCTGTGCCACTCATCCCTGGCACAACCTACTACCCTGGTTTTTATTTTTTACTATCAGTTTACTGACGGGTTTGATGTGGCCCACCATGAATTCCTCTTCTGAGCCAACCTTTTCATCTCAGAGTAGCCCTTGCAACCCACATCCTTAATTATTTGCAGGATGAAGTCCAATCTTTGTCTCCCCCTACAGTTTTTACTCTCTACAGCTCCCCCTAGTGCCATGGAAGTTTTCCATGATGTCTTCCACTTGT
This sequence comes from Schistocerca nitens, assembly GCF_023898315.1. Classification (NCBI taxonomy): domain Eukaryota; kingdom Metazoa; phylum Arthropoda; class Insecta; order Orthoptera; family Acrididae; genus Schistocerca; species Schistocerca nitens. The sequence continues at coordinate 356,483,100 of NC_064617.1, forward strand.
CAGTATTTTCCATATATTCCATCCTTCACCGATTCTGTGGAGAATGTCGCCATTCCCTCCCTTATCAACCCAGCTAATTTTCAATATTTTTCTAAAGCATCATGTCTCATATGCTTCGATACACTTCTGTTCCAGTTTTCCAGCAGTCCATGTGTCACTACCATATAATACTGTGCTCCAGATGTACATTCTCAGAAATTTCTTCCTCAGATTAAAGGCCTACACTTGATACTAGTAACTTCTCTTGGCCAGGAATGCCCTTTTTTGCAGTGGTAGTCTGCTTTTTATGTCCTCCTTGCTCCATCCATCATGGTTTATTTTGCTGTCTAGATAGCAGAATTCCTTGACTTCATCTACTTCATAATCCACACGTTTGATGTTATGTTTCTCACTGTTCTTATTTCTGTTTCCTCTCATTACTTTCATCTTTCTTCAATTTACTTTCAATTTATATTCTGTACTCATTAGACTGTTCATTTCATTCCACAGATCCTGTAATTCTTCTTCATTTTTACTGAGGATAACAATGGCACCAGTGAATGTTATGACTGATATCATTTCACCTTGAATTCTAAACCTACTCTTGAACCTTTCTTTTATTTCTGTCACTGCTTCTTCAATGTATAGATTGAAGAGTAGGGGCAAAAGACTACATCCCTGTCTTACACCCTTTTAATCCGAGCACTTCATTCTTAGTCCCCCACTCTTACTGTTCCCTCTTGGCTCTTGTATGTACCTGTCTTTCCCTGCTGCTTACCTCTACTTTTCTCAAAATTTCAAACATCTCGCACCATTTTACATGATCAAATGCTTTTTCCAGGTCAACAAATTCTGTGAGCAAGTCTTTATTTTTCTTCAGTCTTGCTTCCATTATCAACTGCAATATCAGAAGTGCCTCTCTGGTCCCTTCACTTTTCCTAAAGCCAAACTGATCATCATCCAACAGTTCCTCTATTTTCTTTCCCACTATTCTGTGTATTATTCTTGTCATCAACCCACATGCATGAACTGTTAAGCTAGTTGTTGGCCCTTTCTGTGCATGATGTTTAACCAAAAGTCTGATGGTATATTGCCGGTCTTGTACATTCAACGCACCAATGTGTTAGTAGTTTTGTTGCCACCTCCTCCAACAGTTTTAGAAATTCCGATGGAATTATTTATGCCTTCTGCCTTGCGTGACCTTGAGTCCTCCAAAACTCTCTCAAATCCTGACAGTAATACTGGATTCCCTATCTCTTTCCGATCTGCTCCTGTTTCTTCTTCGATCACGTCATCAGACAAGTTTTTCCCGTCATAGAGGCCTTCCATATACTCTTTCCACCTATCTGCTCTCTCCTCTGTATTTAACAGTGAAACTCCCATTGCACTCTTACTGCTACTGCCCCTGCTTTAATTTCACCAAAGGTTGTTCTGACTTCCCTATATGCTGACTCAGTTCTTCTGAAAGTCATTTCTTTTTCAATTTTAACACTTTTTTCAGGCAGCTATTTTGCCTTAGCTTCCACACATTTTCTGTTTATTTCAGTTCTAAATTACTTGTATCTTTGTATTCCTGTTGTACTTACTTATTTGTCAGTCAGCCAAAGTATTTCTTCTGTTACCCATGATTTCTTCCCAGTTATCTTCCTTGTACCTATGGTTTTCTTTCCAGCTTCTGTGATTGCCCTTTTTAGAAATGTCCATTCCTAGTCAAATGAACTCTCTCCTGACCTAATAATTATTGCAGTATCTACAATCCCAGAGAACTTCAAGCATATATCTCCATATCTCACTTCTTTGCAAGTTGTTTCTTCCTGACTAGTCTCTTAAAATTTAGCATACTCTTCATCATTAGTAAATTATGATCTGCATCCATATTTTCTCGTGGGTATACCTTACAATTCAATATGAGGGTGGTTTGAAAAGTTCTCGGAACGGAATAGAAAAAAAGTATTTACATCACTGAATTTTTTTATTTATTTTTCAATGTAGTCTCCTTGTAGATTAATGCACTTGGTCCAACGATGTTCCAGTGCCTAAAAATGAGTTTCCTCGAGGCCTGCAAAATAGAGATCAATTCTTCGTTTGAAGTGAATCTTCGTCCACCAAGAAAAATTTTCAGTTCTGGAATGAGATGGAAGTCTGATGGAGCCATATCAGGTGAATAACGTGGGTGTGGAAACAATTCATATCTTAGTTCATGCAATTTTGCCAAGGCGATGTCACGTGTGTGTGGGCACGCATTGTCTTGATGGAAGATGACTTTCTACCTTGCTAACTCTGGCCTTTTATCGTGTATCTTTTGTTGCAATTTGTCCAGGAGGTAAGCATAGTATTCTCCAATAATTGTTTGCCCATTGGGGAGATAATCCACAAACAGAATCCCCTTTGCATCCCAGAGCACTGATGCCATGACCTTTCCTGCCATAGGAATTGTCTTTGCTTTCTTTGGTGGTGGAGAAGCAGCATGTTACCACTGCTTTGACTATTGTTTTGTCACTGGGGTATAGCAGCATACCAAAGCTTCATCTATGGTCACAAATCGGCATAAAAAATCTTGTTTGTTTCTCCTAAAATGGGCCAAACATTGTTCCGATATGTCCATTCTCAAGCATTTTTGATCCAGCGTCAAGAGTCATGGCACCCATCTTGCAAATAATCTTTTCATTTCTAATTATTCATTTAAAATGTGATATACCCATTCAGATGACATCTGGCAAGCCCTGGCAATTTCACGCACTTTCGATCAGTGATCCTCCATGACCATTTTGTGCAGTTTTGCAATGATTTCTGGAGTAGTGACACATCTTGGCCGACCACTGCGCAGATCTTCACCTAAGTTTTCCTGACCAAATTGTCCACTTTGCAACAGTTGAATATGAAGGAGCAGAGTCCCCCAGTGTATTCTGGAAATCGGCATGAATGTCCTTTGCTTTCATACCTTTCTTTACAAAGTACTTAATCCCTGCCTGAATCTCGATTTTTTCCATCTTTTCCTTTACGTGGGAGCAACTACAGAGCCACGTCACCCCCACAGCTCTCTTCCAAGAGCACTGACGTGGCATGTGTTTACAGGCAACAGTCCAATGAATGTCATGTGAACAACTCGTTGCACTAGCGCTGACCTCTCATGGTGATCCCAAGAACTTTTAAAACCACCCTCATATCTGATTTTCCAATCTCTGGCTGAACATGATTCAATCTAAATGAAATCTTCCTTTACCTCTCAGCCTTTTACAAATATACCTCTTCCTTTTGTGATTCTTGAACAGAGTATTCACTATTACTAGCTGAAATTTATTGCAGAACTCAATTAGCCTTTCTCCTTCCTCATTCCTACTACCAAGCCCTTATTTCCCCATAAACCTTTCTTCTAATCCTTCCCCTACTACTGGATTCCAAAACCAACGACCATTAGGTTTACACCAATCCTAAGTGAGCAACCAAGTGGGCCACTACTTATGAGCCCATGGACTTGGAGTCGCTCTCATCATCATCCAAGACTCTTCAAGTCCTGGATGTACTACAGGAGGAATCTACTTCTGACACATTGCTCCACCACCCCACAGTTTCAAGCTAGGTCATCTGAGTTGGCCGGGCCACATGAGCTGGCACTGCTCAATCCTTCTGTGGGGAGCTCAGCCACCCAGTTCCACTATTCCATGGTGGCAACATCACAAACCTGGCTATTATTGATCATATATGCCGATTTCTGGAGAATGAGGTATAGTATCCCAACATACAGAGTATCGGCAGCAAAACACATCTCGCTATGACAACTGCTACCAGTTACTGCAATGGATAGAACTGGTGAGTTACACGGGTCCTGCCTCTCACACGGAGCTATGGCAGCAAGTCATCCATTCTTTTATTGTGCCATGCTGTATGAAGTACTCAGACTATCTTATACCACTGTGACTTCAAAGACCCTGTGTATTCTGCATCGGGAATTGTGCTGTTCTGAGATCATCTTATCATCTCATCTAAAACCACCTTGCTTAGTTTCTGGACTCCTTAGTTTCACTACTATTTTACATTCATTGGACAGCTTATGACGACTATTGCTCTGTTTACAGTTTACACTTTTGCACTAGACACAGACAGAAAAAACGGTTAACAATAAGACAGTATCAGCTGCATTAAGCTGACATTGTAACTAAAAATGTATGTGCCGTACCGTGCCTGCGCTCTTAGATAGGAGGTCGAGCCAACTCTGTTATATTACAGACTAACACCTTGTGGAGTAGTAGATCACATCCTGTTTCTGTTGCTATTTTTCACCATAATTGGGAATTCAAAGAGGCTGTGTCACTGATTAGCTTGCAAGGCAAAACACAGCACTTCATACCCATAAAACTCTGCATCTGGGCCACATGGCAAGTGAGAAACTGCACCTGTATGTGAGTGCTGCATGGTGGGCCTACAATGGATATCATAGATATAATTACTAAGGAACAACAGCCACTATTGCAGCTGTTGCACTGTGTTATCATGAAGTTTCAAGCAGGAATGGAATAGTGAAATATGGGCTTGCAATTTGTTATTAGGTAAAGCTTAGCACCATAGAGACCTAAGTGAAACTTCTTGACACCAACACATCTTTCTCTATTTTTAAGTAATTCTGTTGTGCTAAATTACTGTTTGATATGTAAATACAATGGACTGTTTTGCGTCTGTGGCCTATTTGTTGCACCCCACTCATCACAGCCGCAATCAGAGGCACTGGTGCCTAGTATTAAACATTTACTGGATTGAATGTTGCTAAACTTGGGTAATATTTAAGTTGCAAGAAATCTATCTTGCATACCTCTGACAACATGAATTCAATTCATTTGTACCAATTGGAAATTGAAAGCCCACCATTTATGGCACACAATGCTCTTGATGAAAGTGGTGCCATCACGCACCTGTTGTCACAGCCTGAGACCTATGGCAGAGAGGAATGGGGTTTTTCCTCTCACGGTGTTCAATGCTGTGAAGCTAGCTGGTAGTATTGGTCACATTCGGCAATTGTGTGTTTTTTTATGCCTGGTGCCAACAAGATGTGAGATTATTTGAGTAGATATCTAATGGCACCTTTTTGATCATGCCATTGGTTGCAGCAAAGTGATGTGATATACCATCTGGTACTTTGCTAATAGGCAGCTGTGCTTTGAGTGTTCTGGTTCGGAGGTTGGATGGTGGTCATCCAGACAAGGCTTCCTACAGTATCAACTGGAAGGCCAACATTGTTTAGTTTTGCATATGGTTTAGTGTGCACCCTGAGCAATTCATATCATGGATTTAGAAACTAGATTTTGTTTCTGCTTGATTGTTGCTATCTGGGAGACTTTTATGTATGCTCTGTGTGTGAAACTGTTGAGGAGACCACGAACTACACCTGCTGGCTATTACCCTATCCTGTGAGTGGTATTTCTAGAATTGAGTGTTGTGGAATTAACATGTGCTGACTTCGTTACTGGAGGAGTGCACTATTAGTGGAGGCAGTCGAGTGAGGTCAAGCGAATCCGGACGCTATCAAGAGGATATGACTCTTAAGTCTGCTGTGTTTTATTGTTTTAAGCATCGGTTCACCACTGTTGTGAGCGGCTGGCTGAGTTGAAATTTGTGAGTTCACTGCGCCCTTATAGAGTCAGACTACAGGAATTGTGAAATGAACCCTGTCTTTTTCGACCACGTGCCACAAAGGGTGCAGATGCACCATGAGATGGGGAAACTCACAAGCGTCTATTATCTATTGAGACCTAAGTGGCGTAGTGTATGAGTGAGGCAGACAAGAACCTACGTCATAGGGAAACCCAACAGAAGCCGTTTGTGGCCAAGGAGATGTAGCAGTGTTAAATATGGCAGACCTAAGATCAGCCATAAAGGGAAACATTCATGAAAACTATTTAATTCTGTAATATTGCAGGGAATCAAGACACAGTAATTTTAATCTGCCACACTCCATAAATTTTCATGGTGATCACAATAAAACTTGAATATTGATCATATCTATAATAGTTTAGGATTTACTGTTAAAGTGAAATTAACAAGTTTTGTAACAAACACCTGAATGATAAAATCTGAACACTTTGGTCAATCTTATCGATTGACATTTCATATAGAAGTTCATCATTAAAATGACAAACACTGTAAATATCAACTCTGCAACTTTATTTGTTTAAATGATATAGTAGATTTAATCATCAGTATTTACAGTTAAGCATCAGAGCATCATTTCCTCCACACAAAACACATTGAACAATGACAGCACGACACCTCACTGAATCATTAGGTAATAGAATATTTGTTGTAAAGTTTAGAGCATAATAGTTACTTTTGTTCTTTACTTATTTATCAATAAGCACATTGGTGCAAGGCTACTGGCCATGGCATTCAAAGGTAAGAAGGAAATTGTATAGGTTTTATGTAAAAGAATTTAACGTTTATTATGTAATGGATATTATTGTTACTTTATTTAGAATGTGAAAGTGCTCAAGCTTTGATTATTTAAATATGTTAAGATGCAAAATGATTTAGAATAAGCTGTAGCCAATCAGATGGATGGCTTCAGGAAAGGGAACTGCCCTAGTCAGTTGAGCAAGGATATTGGGGACGGGCAGAGGGAGTGCTGGTGCAGACGTGAAAGCGGACAGTCTGGCTGCAGACATCAAAGGGTACAGTTTGAATGCAGACACGAAAGTGGACAGTTGGTCTTTAGGCAGCTAAGAGGTGAAACGACTTAGAAAATTTCACATTGTGTGGTATCGCGGGACTTAGTCTCTGAGCGGTGAGCAGCCACGCGCCTGGTGTGAACTCTAACTTTTTGCGTAGATAACTTGTATTTCGCGATGAGATTGTGAATAATCAAACTGTGTCAAATGGATATGCACTCGAGCGTAACAGTAACTCTAAATAGGACCACTTTCACTATTACTTTTCTTTCTCAAAAAACATTATGCTAACCAAATCGCAACTGTGTGGCCTACATCATTTATGGGTCGTTAATTTAGTTCCTGACTTTATTATTACTGTTACTATATGTTATGCTAACATTGTATTTCAACAAACTTGCCACTGCCAGACAATTTAACCAAAGGGTCGTAAGTGTCTAATTTAGGGCACATAATGTGACACGTGCTGTTCAACCCCTAGATGAGTTTGAGCCAAGATATTTTGACGAAGAGGAACCTCATGTGAGCCAGAACATCTTTGGGATGTTAGCTCACAATTGGGGGCTCAGCCGGGACAGGAACTTGGAAAGTGTTATTTGAGGGATAATAATCTTGCAAAGTGTTGGAATAGGATTGGATTTTGAAAGTGTTAGATGCGGAATGTGAACTCTGGGAAGTTTAGAATTAGATCTGAATTCTGCAAAGTGTTTCCAAAAGTATTATCTGAACTTCGATAGGCAGGACCTCTCGCAAAAGTTAAATGTGAGATCAGTTCGAGATTGAATTGTTTGTTGTTGTTTTTTTTGGGGAAGGAGACCAGACAGCGAGGTCATCGGTCTCATCGGATTAGGGAAGGATGGGGAAGGAAGTCGGCCATGCCCTTTCAGAGGAGCCATCCCAGCATTTGCCTAGAGTGATTTAGGGAAATCACGGAAAACCTGAATCAGGATGGCCGGACGCGGGATTGAACCGTCGTCCTCCCGAATGCGAGTCCAGTGCCTAACCACTGAGCCACCTCGCTCAGTCGAGACTGAATATTAGGTTTCTTTAATAGTTGTGAAATTACAATTGTAACTCTCACAGTTAACTACATTCTGTGACCTAGGTCCCAAGTGTGTGGCAGTTTAGGCAGTTTGCATGAGGGTTCTGAGCTACGAATTTTGCAACAGTTGTGTGCACTGAGTTTTAGCAGTGGTTAAGAGTGAAAAAAAAAAGTAATGTGGAAGAAGAGGCAAGGTCGAAAGCACGTGGTTCCATCCAGCAGTGGCATCTTCAACGGTGATTCATCACGCAGCGGCGGTTGCAATACCACAGCAGAGCCTATGAGATCTTCAGCGTCGGCTTCAACTGCAACATCAACAGCAATACCACGGCCGAAGGACCCATCACGACAAAGCTAAGTACCTGCGCTGATAGTGAGATTATGTATGGTTCTATAGTTCAATCACCAATAATAGACGCCAGTTTGTGTGGGTCCGAAAATACTAGCGAGCCAGTTCACCCAAAGTAGGAGCGGGAGAGAGTGATCAGCGGTGAATTTAGTAGGGCAAACAGACCGAAATCAGGCAAGGAAGATGAATTTGGGGGGAGACATGGCATCACAATTAATGCAAATGATAAGAGGAGTGGGATAAAAAAATTGATTCTGTTAAAATCGATATTGGATCCAAAATTGATTCTGTTAAAAACGATATGGTTGACATAAATTTAAAATCTGATTCTGTTAAAACCGATATGGTTGACGTAAATTTAAAAATTGATTCTATTTAAACTGAAATAAAGTCAGCTGTGAAAGACGAAGTAGTTAAAACGGCTAGTGGAATCGAGGAATTGATAGATGGAAAATTAAAAACCATGGGCAAAATTTCTGATGAAGTTGGGATACTTGACTCTAAGGCAAATCAAGCAGAGAAAAATTTCAGTGAAAAGGAGGAGAAATTGCAGGCAGATCTGGGAGGCAACGTAAGAAACTGAAGGAGTAGGCAAGGTGCTCTAATGGCTGAGACAACAGTGGCTATGAGCAACTTATCCATTCAAATAGATAAAGGGGAGAAAGAAGTAGATAAAGGGGAGAAAGAAGTAGATAAAATAAAGGAACAAGTAGAATATGGCATTAAAATTGAAAATAGTGAAGTTAAAAAGCAAATCAATGAAATAAAAAGCAAACTGAATTCTTTAGCCGCACATCAAAACCTCTACAGTGATCAATGTTTAGTGTATGGACTCGGGATCAGTCAAAAGTTCCGCATACGATGGGAAATATCACCCAGTAAATTTTCTAGCAGCATGCAAGGATGGTTTTACGAGAGGAATGTCTGACGAGGTGAAGATAAAATTCGTGAAAAGACATTTGGAAGGTGAGCCACAATCGTGGGCAAATATACACAGTGATATGTTCACTACCTATGAAATATTTGAAAGCAGTTTCCTGAACAAGTTCTGGAGTGAAGCAAGGAAACGTGACTCCAAAAACAGATTCTAAATGGGCCACCATTTAAATAAGGGAACGGGTTGATGTGAGAATTTAGTAAACGTGGACTCGCGAGATTAATGCATGTGAAACATCCATTTGGAGGGCTTACTGAAATTATGACACTGAAAAGGCGGTTACTGGAAAATTTGCAGTGGGATCTAGTGCACAGTCCTAGCAACTCAATAAGAAAAATTTTTGGACTTTGTAGAAAAATTAGAACGGGCACTGAAATTTAAACCGCAAAGTAAGCAGGCAAATAGTTTTCATGGAAATCATAACTACAGTCCATGTAACTAAGATGAAAGACATCCAGGAAGTTATCAACGTAATGCAAACAGTAGTTCTGATAAGGGAAACGGCAACAGGAACACATCCAATGATAAATTTCAAAGGGGTAATGGGGATGGATACTTTCGTGACAGGGACAGACCCAAGAACTCAGATTTGAGGGACCAGCACCTGGTGAAATGAACCAGCATAATGGGAGATTGGGAAACTAAGTTTCGCCGCATCTGAGGTCCGGAGATGTCAAAATAAACCGGCGATGAATAGGACGCGAGTAAATGAGAATGTGATAGGTGTTCATAAATCAGCAGAAAGGTAACAGAATATTGAACTGAAATTAGTAAGAGATGAGAATCAAATAGGTAAATTTTCAAATTAGACTGTACACAAAAGGTGTAATCCTAAGATAACTAAAGATAATGATAAAGGCGATGATGACGATTTAGGGCTAAATGATTAGTTTTATGAATGTGAGACAAAAGAGTGTGTGAATGTTAATACAATGACAGATTCTATGTGCCAAAAGGAGGCTGTGGTAGAGCTGAATTTGGTGGAGTTAGATGGTATAGAAAATTCTAAAGAGGTACTAACCAGCGGTAATGATTATAGTGATAAAGGTGATGATGTTTCAGGTGATATTGTGACAGCAAATGTTGTTAAGGAGGTTAATAAGGACGGCGTAGCATTAGTCTCGTCAGCTGTTGATGAATTTGTGTGTGTGTCGGTGGATACTGGTGAATTATTTTTGAAGGAAGGTAGTAATGATGTTTTATGTGCTGAAGTTACAAAAGTTGAAGCTGCTGGTATTGATACTTCAGTGGAAGGATCTGTGCATATCTTTCTACTAATGGAGGTGAACCCAAAAGTCTGGAAGAATCTATGGATCTTGAATGTTTGTTTGAGAATGAATGTGGATCTGAATATGATGTGAGATCTGAAATTAATGTCGCACAGGAGCGGGTAGGAGAGGAAAAGGTATTATGCTCAGGTTTAAATCAAAACACAGTGGAATTTAATGGTACTGTTGATTCTGATATTGCACAACCCTGTAGCTACAATTTATGTGATGTAACAGCAGAGGATGCTGAAACTATGAACGGTTCTTATATTGGTGATTTGTTGATGGAGGTAAAGAAGGTTTTATGTAAAGAGTTGTATGACGTATCAGCGGCTGCTGAAAGTGCTGTTGTGTAATGACGTGGAAGTAAAAAGTAACGCTTTATTCATGATAATGATGATGTAGGGATAACACAGTGAGTTTGATTCTAATATAGAAAGTGATATATGGACAAATGGTATCTTAAGGAGGAATGTGATTTTACTGTAACTGATTGGCAATGGTGTGGTAGAACATTACAATTGTTATTCCCTCATTTGTGGACTCAAGAGAAGTTTAAGACAGCGAGAGGTCTAGGGGGAAACAGAAAATGAAATTGGGGTGAAAGAAGCATTTAATGAATTATTTTGGGACGAGTATGAAATTGAGGGGTGGATCGCAGGATATGTGTACTCTAGAGATGGAAGAGAAGGGACAAGACAAAGAGAATGATTTATTGAGGGAACTGTGTTTAGAGGGAAAAGAAATGATTAATGTACAGCCTATCATTGAAATTAAAGTAAATGATGAGAAAGTAGACATGCTGCTCGATTCTGGAAGTAATGTGTCGGCAGTGTCCAAAGGTTTTGTACATAGGGTAAAGAATAAGAAATTAGTATTACTACCTGCAAATAGTGTAAAAATTAAAACAGCAGTTGGCAGTTTAAGCAAACCAATTAGGAGGGGAAAGTAGGTTAATAAATATGTGTATCTGTGTTTAGATTATATGATTATTTGGAGGGGTAATTTGCAATGTTTTATTTCAGGATATATTGTAGCTTGCTTGTTGTTTCATCACATAAGAATTTTTTTTGGCACAAGGCCTGTGCAATCATAAACAGATAGTTTAGACGCACATTTGGGTGCGAGGAGGTCGGAGAACTCAATTATTTGGTGAATGATACCAAGTCAAAAATCAGTGCACAGTATGTATGTAATTTAGGTTTTTGGGGGTATACAAGGGATTTATTTATGTGAATGTATGAGTTAGACTCAAGTTTTTGGATGGTTTTATGTTAGTTGTAATTTCCAAATTATAAGTTATGGTCACGCCAATTTGGGTGCATGAAGGTCGGAGAAATTTGGAAAATGAAAATTAATAATGCTTACCTAGGAAGACAGATGTATGTTTATCTACTTCTCTGAGAATATTTTGGGGGAATAATTTATTGTTGTATGGAGTTACGATTTGTGTATGCAGCTTCACTAAACAGAATTAAACAAAGGGGAGATTTGTTCATATTTGTTGTTAGTGTTGAATGTAAGGGAGTTATTTAAATTAAAAGAAAATATTAATTTGCCAGTGAAGTCGACAGGGAATCTGTAACGTGATGCATGTCTCTAGTGGGACTTGAATAATGTGTCAGAATCAGTGAAGAATTTACGAGCATCTTACAAACACTGTAAATTAAATCTTTACTGTGTAGTTGGGATCTGTTTGTATCAATTCCATTGGGGGAAGTATTCAGTGCAGGTCCTGGGTGGTTTCAGAAAGTGATTGTTTTCTAGTAGCTACACCTGATTCGAATGTCAACAGATTTGTTCCCGAAAAACGTTGGCGACGGAATGCAGAGCCCTACAGAATTTCGGCATCATACTCACCTCCGAACCTGTGAAGTGCCGCTGGAGACTTTGTTGTGACAAAAAGGTTCTGTGAAAGTGGGCACAGTGGTGCTGATATTTCTGCGGCATTTCAATAGACGGTCGATTTTGATAAATGTATAGTTTTATTTGGAATTTAATTAAAAGGCTGCAATTCATAATTTATGTTAGATATAAGTTCCTTAAAATTTAAAGCATGCTGCAACAACACCACTAAAAATAATTACACTATTGATCTGGCTCTTAGGATATTTATGTTATTGTATTATGAATTTGTGTCTTATAAATTTGGGAGCTACTTCATAACATATATGGCATTCCAACAACTTATGAAGTGGAGGTGTGTGAATTAACGAGCACTGTGCTCTCATTTAAATATATGGCCGAAAGAGTCAGCTTACAGGAATTGTGAAACGAATCCTGTCGTCCAGGACCACATGCCACAAAGGGCGCAGATTCACCACGAGATGAGAAAACTCACTGGTGTCTATTATCTATTGATGCCTAAGTGCTGTAGTGTGCGAGTGAGACAGACGAGAAACTACGTCACAGGGAAACCCAAAAGAAACCGTTTGTGGCCAAGGAGACATAACAGTGTTAAATATGGCGGACCTAAGATCAGCCATAAAGGGAAACATTCATGAAAACTATTTAATTCTGTAATATTGCAGGGAATCAAGACACAGTAATTTTAATCTGCCACACTCCATAAATTTTCATGGTGATCACAATAAAACTTGAATATTGATCATATCTATAATAGTTTAGGATTTACTGTTAAAGTGAAATTAACAAGTTTTGTAACAAACACCTGAATGATAAAATCTGAACACTTTGGTCGATCTTAACGATCGACATTTCATATAGAAGTTCATCATTAAAATGACAAACACTGTAAATATCAACTCTGCAACTTTATTTGTTTAAAAGATATAGTAAATTTAATCATCAGTATTTACAGTTAAGCATCAGATCATCATTTCCTTCACACAAAACACATTGAACGATGACAGCACGACACCATACTGAATCATTAGGTAATAGAATATTTGTTATAAAGTTTAGTGCATAATAGTTACTTTTGTTCTTTATTTATTTACCAGAAAGCACATTGGTGCAAGGCTACTGGCCATGGCATTCAAAGCTAAGAAGGAAATTGTATAGGTTTTATGTAAAAGAATTTAACGTTTATTATGTAATGGATATTATTCTTACTTTATTTAGAATGTGAAAGTGCTCAAGCTTTGATTATTTAAATATGTTGAGATGTAAAATGATGTAGAATAAGCTGTAGCCAATCAGATGGATGGCTTCAGGAAAGGGAACTGCCCTAGTCAGTTGAGAGAGGATATTCGGCAGGCGGGAAACACAGCCGCGGACAGGCAGAGGAAGTGCTGGTGCAGTTGTGAAAATGGACAGTTTGGCTGCAGACAGTTCGGCAAAGAGCACAGTTCGCATGCAGACATGAAAGCAGATGGTCGGTCGGTCTTAGGCAGCTAGGAAGTGAAACGACTTAGAAAATTTTGCGTTGTGGGGTATCACAGGACTTATTCTCTGAGCGGTGAGCAGCTGTGCACCTGGTGTGAACTCCACCTTTTCACATACGTAATTTGTATTTCGTGATGAGACTGTGAATGATCGAACTGTGTCAAATGGATATGCCCTCGAGCGTAACAGTAACTCTAAATACGACTATTTTCGCTATTAGTTTTCTTTCTGAATAAACATTATTCTAACCAAATCGCAACTGTGTGGCCTACGTCATTTATGGGTTGTTAATTTAGTTCCTGATATTATTATTACTGTTGTTATATGTTATGTTAACTCTGTATTTTGCAAACTTGTCATCAGCCAGACAATTTAACCAAAGGGTCACAAGTGACTAATTTAGGCATGTAATGCAACTTGTGCGGTTCAACCTCTAGATGAATTTGAGCCAAGACATTTCGATGAAGACGAACCGCATGTGAGCCCGAACATCTCTGGGATGTTAGCTCGCTACTTGGTGGCCTCTTTAAGGTTAAATAATCTCATGCTCAAGCTACCTTGTTTGTATGCACCAATAATATGAGCTGTGTCAGAAATAGAATCCAGGTGAACTGAGTTCTACACATACACCTACATTTACAAGTTCTACCTCTACATCTACATCTAAATAGATACTCTGCAAGCGCCACCATAAGGTGCATAGTGGAGGATACCCTGTACCACTATTAGTCATTTCGTTTCCTGTTCCACTCGCAAACAGAGCTTGGGAAAAAAGACTATCTACATACCTCCATACGAGCCCTAACTTCTTGTATCTTATCCTTGTGGTCCTTACGCACAATGTAGGTTGCTGGCAATAGAATCATTTGGCAGTCAGCTTCAAAGGCTGATTCTCTAAATTTACTGAACAGTGTTCATCAAAAAAAAAAATGTTATCTTCCCTCCAGGGATTTCCATTTGAGTTCCTGAAGCATCTCCGTAACATGTTTGATCTGAATCTACCAGTAACAAATCTAACAGCCTGCCTCTGAACTGCTTCAATGTCCTCCTTTAATCTGACCTGCACAGATCCCAAACACTCGAGCAGTGTTCAAGAATGGGTCGCACTAGTTTCTCCCAATAAACCAAAGTCAACAATTTCTCTTCCCTAGCACAAGTCCTCATACATTCATTTCATTTCATTTAGCTTTGCAATGATACATCCAGATATTTAAGCGACAGTACAGTAATAATGCTGTATCCAAACATTACAGGTTTGTTTTTCCAACTCATCTGCACTATGAACCTTTATTATTTCACTGTTCAACCTTGTATTCCTGGAATGCTTGCACTTTTGATATACCTAGTATGTTTCACTGATCAGCACCAGGTTTGCTCAATTGTTTCATTGTACATAACTGAGGTAAGCTTGTATTAGTGGTTTCAGTTGGATTTAGTACACATACTAGTCCCCTATAATCAACTATAACTGCAAGTGGAGCATTGCAGTTGGCCTGTTGTTGTTACTGTGTATGCTGTTATTGCACGATCACTGTGTTCATCGCCTTACCAGGCATATGCGTCTTAATCTATGATTAGCAAAGTCAATGATAAATTAGGCTTACTTCCCTGCCTCTGGTCATCTACTGCCATATGCTGGGGCTACCTTCTGTTAATTTGGCTACTCCTTGCCTAGTGATGAGGGGCTATCCCGTGCCAAGAACTAAGATCTATATTAAGCTCTGGCTAGTTCCAGTTGAAGAATTGGTTAGCATCCATTTGTTATAAGTAATGACATCTCATAGGGGCTACTGCATTAGTTTAACTGACATTACAGACATCAGGACTAGATAAATTCAAAGAGTGATCTATATGGGCATTAGTTTATGTGTAGCTGAATTAGTGACCACCAACCTGTCCACGCTAGAAATGATCACCGCTAACTTGGGGTTTGTTAGTACATGTGTGTGTAGCTAACCTGTGGTGTGTGACCCAACCCAGTGAACTGTAATGCCCTTCACAGCTAAACTGGTACGTTCAGTTCACCTATCAAAGAGTTCACTTAATATACAAGCCAGCCAAGCATTATTGACTGTAAATGTTTTAACTTCATGTGGCATCACCAAATAGAGAATTATAAACGTGTTGTTTCATTAGTATTACAAAAATAACTGTTTATGTCTTTAACAATTTTTAAAATCAAGCATTAACAAGTCTTGCAAGAATTTATAATGTTTACGCAAGTTAGGGAATTTACAAGTTTGGTCAATTTATTGTTTTATTTGTCGCATTTGTGAAGGGCCAACCTGCCAGCTAGCTATGCCAATAGAGGCAGATAGTGCTTGAAACCTAGCATATTACTCATTTAGCTTTCTGTTACAGAGTGAGGTTGTTTCTGTTCCAATTACTTTGGCCCCAAGTGCTCTGATGGTCTTGCTGTTCTTGACATCATCATCACATTGTCAAAAATGGCCTCCTTCCAGGGACATCATGGGGTCATGATCCACGACTTCAAATTCTTTTGCAATTGCAATTTTGAAGACATAAAGCTAAGAAAGAAAGGAAACTAACAAAGAAACTTTGAGTCACCGCAATCTACTCTCAACAGAAAAACCCCAGCATTTCCCTTCTAAATTGCATTACGCTGGGTAGTGGGACACCTTTTTTACACAACTGATTAAGAAGGTAGGCAATTTGTGCCGTAGTCTCAGTACCAATGTATTTTCAATAACAAGTATTACCAAGGAGTGTCTTCATGCAAAAAAATGTTAACTGTTGTTGGCTCGTATTAACTATAGACTGGAATGAGGTACTAATGTGTAAGTAGGGTCCAGAACTCGAAGATATCATTTAGCACACTCTTAGAAATACCAACACACTTTCAGTGACATGCACTACTAAGTAGGCAAATTTCATTAATTATTGTTGATTTTTACTCATATCCCACTTCTTAAGGAGGTATCGATGAATTAGCAGGACCCTGAACTTAGAAATCTTGTATAAGGCATTCCATCAATTTTTGACAAAGTTATATAATTGGATAGATAAAAAATATACTCACGAAGTGGCAGCAGAACACACACATCCCGTCTGGTAAGTCTCCACTGACCTGCGGTTCTGTCTGACTTTCCTGAAAGCTACCCTTCTCCTAGACCTTTTACTTTGCCCCACTTCCTTCCCCTTCAACCTTTCAGCCTGAAGAAGGAGACACTGGCTCCGAAAGCTTGCCTAATTATAATCTTCTTCTATGTGTGTGTTCTGCCACTGCTTGGTGAGTAGATTTTTTTATCTATTCAATTATATTATTTTGTCGAATATGACATTCATTGTGAAAAGTCAAATGTACTATTGAGACTTAAATTTGTGGATTAAATTTAACCAAAAGATTTAAACGTTTTAGGAATCTGGTAAGAGACTACACCAAAAATAGTATGTATTTTTTCAAAATTTTAAATATAATGTACCTGACTAGATTACAAAAGGTGGACACAAAGTACTGCCAATCCTCCCCCCCAGCACTGTGAGGATTAATGGTAGACTTTAAATCACAAAATGAAAACAAATTCTAATTCATTCATTTGGCTTCTTAACTAGCTCCATGAGCATTGCTCACTGGCTTAATGATACTGTGGCTGCGAGTAGCACATACGATGTGAGGGAGCATTCACATGGGTGTGTGACTTAGCACATCAACTAATCGGTAAATTATTTTCTTTATTTCTTAAATTACTCACTGCCAGGAAAGCCACATTTAAAATCACAAATAAAGTACTGGCAGAACTGGACAAAACCAATTTTGTATTAGTGATAACTAAAGAAACAAAAATGGTACAGTGCTAATGACATTTCCTTTGCACGGATGGAGATAACAGAAATAAGAGGGCTGCACTGGAGGGGGGAGACAAACTGCAGTATCGTAATATACTCTATGGCTCAAAAAAGGATTCGTCTGAAAGTTTGCAAAGTTCTGTCTTGTTTGTGTGTCTTCTGATGACTCAACATTTCCAATGTTTGGTGAGTTGTTGTGTTTAATCTATAAACCATTTACATTTGAACTTCCTATTACTACATCCACATAATTGCTGGATGTTAAAAATGTTCTCCAATTGTTATATCATGGCTGGCAGATAAACATACTAATAAATCAATGTTTATCTGCAGTTCTTTGTTACTTCTGTCAATGAATGGTAAATAATGTGAGGATTCAAATCTAACAAGGAGACCACCTAGCAGTCAGATTTTTGTAATTTTTTTTATGTTGATGGTACCTAAGTTCAGAAATGAAATATCAGTCACCCAAAGCTATTTCACATTGAAAATTTCCGAGGAATTTTAATTCACTAAAATTAAGATAGTTTTCGAGATGCTGGAGACTGATAATTGTGAATCAATGTGTCACTGGTTTGAATCTTGCTATTGTCTTTTTCTTTATATTTTATTTTTTTATCATCATCATCATCATCATCATCATCATCATCATCATCATCTAAGACTGATTATGCCTTTCAGCATTCAGTCCGGAGCATAGCCCCCTTATAAAATTCCTCCATGATCCCCTATTCAGTGCTAACATTGGTGCCTCTTCTGATGTTAAGCCTATTACTTCAAAATCATTCTTAACCAAATCCAGGTACCTTCTCCTTGGTCTGCCCCGACTCCTCCTACCCTCTACTGCTGAACCCATGAGTCTCTTTGGTAACCTTGCTTCTCCCATGCGTGTAACATGATCCCACCATCTAAGCCTGCTAGCCCTGACTGCTACATCTATAGAGTTCATTCCCAGTTTTTCTTTGATTTCCTCATTGTGGACACCCTCCTGCCATTGTTCCCATCTACTAGTACCTGCAATCATCCTAGCTACTTTCATATCCGTAACCTCAACCTTATTGATAAGGTAACCTGAACCCATCCAGCTTTCGCTCCCATAGAACAAAGTTGGTCAAAAGATTTAACGGTGCACAGATAACTTAGTCTTGGTACTGACTTCCTTCTTGCAGAACAGAGTAGATCGTAGCTGAGCACTCACTGCATTAGCGGTGCTACACCTCGCTTCCAGTTCTTTCACTATGTTGCCATCCTGTGAGAATATGCATCCTAAGTATTTGAAACCCTCCACCTGTTCTAACTTTGTTCCTCCTATTTGGCACTCAATCCGTTTATATCTCTCTTTCCCACTGACATTACTTTCGTTTTGGAGATGCTAATCTTCATACATTTCTGATCTAGCTATGAAATATTACTTTGCAAACTTTCAATCGAATCTGCCATCACAACTAAGTCATCCGCATATGCAAGACTACTTATTTTGTGTTCACATATCTTAATCCCACCAAGCCAGTCTATTATTTTCAACATATGATCCATAAATAATATGAACAACAGTGGAGACAGGTTGCAGCCTTGTCTTACCCCTGAAACTACTCTGAACCATGGACTCAATTTGCCGTCAACTCTCACTGCTGCCTGACTATCCATGTAAAGACCTTTAAATAATTGCAAAAGTTTGCCTCCTATTCCATAATCTCGTCGAACAGACAATAACTTCCTCCTTGGAACCCGGTCGTATGCCTTTTCTAGATCTATAAAACATAGATACAATTCCCTGTTCCACTCATAACACTTCTCAATTATTTGCCGTAAGCTAAAGATCTGTTCCGGACAACCTCTAAGAGGCCTAAACCCACAATGATTTTCATCAAATTGGTCCTAAACTAATACTCGCACTTTACTTTCAACAATACCTGAGAAGATTTTACCCACTATGCTGATTAAAGAGATACCTCTGTAGTTGTTACAATCTTTTCTGTTTCCATGTTTAAAGATTGGTGTGCTTACTGCTTTCTTCCAGTCTGATGGAACCTGTCCCGACTCCCACGCCATTTCAATTATCCTGTGTAGCCATTTAAGACCTGACATTCCACTGTATTTGATGAGTTCTGACTTAATTTCATCCACCCCAGCCGCTTTATTGCACTGCAATCTATTGACCATTTTCTCCACTTCCTCAAATGTGATCCTATTTCCATCATCATTCCTATCCAATTGTACATCGAAATCTGAAACATTACTGATCATATTTTCACCTACATTGAGCAACTCTTCAAAATATTCCCTCCATCTGCCCAAGGCATCAACAGGATTCACCAGCAGTTTTCCTGACCTGCCCAAAAACTTGTCATTTCCTTCTTACCTCCCTTTCGAAGACTGCTAATTACACTTCAGAATGGTTTTCCAGCAGCTTGACCTAAAGTCTCCAACCTGTTTCTGAAGTCTTCCCAAGATTTCTTCTTGGATGCTGCAATTATCTGTTTGGCTTTGTTTCTTTCTTCAACATAACTTTCTCTGTCTACCTGAGTTCTAGTATGTAGCCATTTTTGATATGCCTTCTTTTTCCTTTTACAGGCTGCCTTGACTGTGTCATTCCACCAAGCTGTTTGCTTCATCCTACCCTTACACACTACTGTTCCAAGACATTCTTCAGCCACTTCTAGTACTGTGTCCCTGTTCCTTGTCCATTCCTTTTCCAATGACTGCAATTGACTACATTCAACTAACTGGTACCTTTCTGAGATCACTGTTATGTACTTGTGTCTGATTTCCTTATCCTGAAGTTTCTCCACTCTTATTCCCCTACACATGGACCTGACCTTCTGCACTTTCGGCCTCACAATACCAATTTCACTGCAGATTAAATAGTGATCAGTGTCATCAAAGAAACCCCTGAATACACGTGTGTCCCTCACAGCCTTCCTGAATTCCTGATCTGTTATTATATAGTCAATGACAGATCTGGTTCCCATGCCTTCCCAAGTATACCGGTGAATGTTCTTATGTTTAAAAAAGGAGTTTGTGATTACTAAGCCCATACTGGCACAGAAATCCAAGAGTTGTTTCCCGTACCTGTTGGCCTCCATATCCTCTCGAAATTTACCCATAACCTTTTCATACCCTTCTGTTCGATTTCCAATCCTGGCATTAAAATCACCCATGAGCAGAACACTGTCCTTCCTTTACTCTAACAACTATATCACTGAGTGCATCATAAAAACTATCTATCTTATCTTGATCTGTCCCTTCACAATGCAAATATACTGACACAATCCTAATTTTCTTGCTAGACACTGTCAAATCTATCCACATCAGTCGTTCGTTTACATACCTTATTGCAACTACATTGGGTTCCATTTCTTTCCTGATGTAAAGCCCTACACCCCATTGTGCTATTCCTGCTTTGACTCCTGACAGGTAGACCTTGTATTCTCCCACTTCCTCTTCTTTCTCACCCCTTATCCGAATGTCACTAACAGCTAAAACGTCCAACCCCATCTTACTTGCAGCTTCTGTCAGCTCTACCTTCTTCCCAGAGTAGCCCCCATTGATATTAATAGCTCCCCATCTTGTTACCATTCGTTTGCCGAGTCGTATCTTAGGAGTCCGTGGTTTGTCAATTAGAGGTGGGACTCCGTCACCTCCAAAGGTCCGAGGCATTTTGCTCTGATTGTTGCCAGCATCATATTTATAGTACCAGGTAAGCAGGTTGCTAGCCTTACTTGCCCCGGGTCCCATTGAGTTTTACCCCTAACGGTTGAGGGACTAACCGGTGTATTTGGTAGTCTTTGCCATATGAGCACAAAGGTGACCACGACTCAGAATATGTCCGAGATGCCCTGCCTTATTCCAAAGTAACTGGTATCCCGACTGTCGG
The DNA here is from genome assembly GCF_023898315.1 of Schistocerca nitens. NCBI lineage: Eukaryota > Metazoa > Arthropoda > Insecta > Orthoptera > Acrididae > Schistocerca > Schistocerca nitens. The sequence goes on from NC_064617.1 coordinate 356,504,363, forward strand.
GACCACTTACTTGGCCACTCATACGTTGCCCGTGGTTCATGAACTAGAACATGACAACAGGAACCCACACCATTATTTTTTTAATTCAATTAAAATACCCACATCATTTACATATGTTGTTGTTGTTGTTGTGGTCTTCAGTCCTGAGACTGGTTTGATGCAGCTCTCCATGCTACTCTATCCTGTGCAAGCTTCTTCATCTCCCAGTACCTACTGCAACCTACATCCTTCTGAATCTGCTTAGTGTATTCATCTCTTGGTCTCCCCCTACGATTTTTACCCTCCACGCTGCCCTCCAATACTAAATTGGTGATCCCTTGATGCCTCAGAACATGTCCTACCAACCGATCCCTTCTTCTGGTCAAGTTGTGCCACAAACTCCTCTTCTCCCCAATCCTATTCAGTACCTCCTCATTAGTTATGTGATCTACCCATCTAATCTTCAGCATTCTTCTGTAGCACCACATTTCGAAAGCTTCTATTCTCTTCTTGTCCAAACTATTTACCGTCCATGTTTCACTTCCATACATGGCTACACTCCATACAAATACTTTCAGAAATGACTTCCTGACACTTAAATCTATATTTACATATAAAATTCATCAAATATATGTTAATTAACACTTATTAATCATCACTCATTGTCAAAATGGAAATCTTTTTGTTTCTAATTACATATTGCATGCATTCCAAATATACATTCTTCACAATAAATAATTTGTAGGAGAGCATTTAAATTTTAAAAATTACAACTTTATTAAAAATCTTTTATAAACTATGGTAATTAACAATTTACATTTGCAATGTGAACGGAATTTTATGTTGGATGGTGTAACTAGACACAAGAAGATGTGCAGTTTTCATTACAATAGACTATTAAATACGTGTTGATTAGCATATATCTGATGAATTTTATATTTAAATGATCTAGGGGACACCACCTTACTGTAGGCACCTTCAGTGCAGGGCAGGAGGGTTTTCATACTTCGATGAGGTTGAGAGCTGTGCTGGTGGTAACCGGAGTGGTCTCAACTGTGGAGCCAAACGAAGTGCGTCCCACATCACAAGGTAGGGGGGACTCTATAGGCTAAGTTGTCTACCACTCTAGGAGAGCCAACACCGAAATGAAAGTCGGGTCCTCCATGTTGGGAGTTCAGCGCAGGGTTGATACACCTGCCTTGTAAAAAATCTATTATTGTGTATAATTCAACAAGGAATGCCACATTGCCACAGTGAAAACTAACTGCGATAGGAAGCAGGAATGTGGATTTATCGGTGCTTATATAAAATCTCTCTGAATCTGAGGATGGTGGAGAACTACGCCGGAGAGGGCAGAATGGAGGAAACTTGTTGATGAGACTAAAACCCACTCAGGATTTTAATGTCATGAGGAGAAGAAGGAGAAGAAGAAGGAGAAGGAGAAGAAGAAGAACAACAACAACAAGAAGAAGAACAACAACAAGAAGAAGAAGAACAACAAGAAGAACAACAACAAGAGGTATTTGAATGGGAAAGAAAGACCACACTGAGATTCAAACTATCATTCCACTGGTTACTTGATTACCACTGTTCAATACTACTGGGTGAGCCACGTCGCCCGTCTTGAAGACTATCTTAATTTTAGTGAATTATGGCTCCTTGGAAAACTTCAAATTCAATTTTCTCAATAATTTTTAAGAACTGCATCAAACTGCTTTTGGCCATTGGTATTTCAGTTGTTAACTTCACATACCATATAAACAAAAAAAATTACAAAAATCCAATTGTCAGGTGTTGTCCTTGTAAGTTTTAATCATATTTTGGTAGTCACTCCTGCAGTTTTGGTGCCGCAGGTAGCTCTAATCTACACCACAGATGATTTAAGCTGATTTTATACTACAAAAAAGCATCACATTAATTAATAACTAAGAAACTAATTTGATAAGCATAAGGTTGTCCCATGCTCTCAATTTTGCATTTTAGCCAACATTCAATACCTAATATTAAATGAATCCTGTTGACTTGCGCAGATTCTTCAAAGTCTGGCATTTGTCTGTGAATGCTACAATAGTTCATTACTAATATTTCCACATTTTCATGTGTCAGGTTTCTTCCTAGGGGTCTAACATGAGTATTTAGAAGAACTCTATGATTATTTGTTTCCAAAAGATATTTACCATATAACATTTGTACACATTCAACACAATGTTCATTTATTCGTTAATTTATCCCAACTACTAGATACATAATGGATGATGTTTGATATTATCAATCATTAAAGTTAGTATACATAATTACTGTTACCTTTTGCTCTCTGGAATTGTTAAATGAACACTGAGTTAGTGATTTACAGATCTAAATTCTTTTTTTTATAAAGACAGAGAAAGAGATTCAATAAAATTAAAGTAATTGTAACAAATTGGGGTTGGGTTACCATACTGAAACTATCAATGCAAAACTACAAGTTTTGATGTTCTATTTAGAAGTATGCAAACCCTTCCGTTGAAGATTAGTAACATGGAAACAGCAAAGACAAAAAATTAATTTTAAGTACTCACAGTATTTTGAAGATGGGCTATTGAAATTGTCAACAACTGTTTGACGCTGACTACAAGCTGTAGATCCATCCAATCGACAATATTTGTAGCCATAGTTTTCACACAGCTGTGCCATTAGATCTAATGTCTGTAACATGATACAACCATGAGTTGATCCACTTAAGAGTCAGGAAAAAAGGCAACAAGCATTAAAATATAAGGTTTGGAAGATATTGTTCTTTTCACATCTGGTTGTCTTGCATGTTTGTTTTGTTGTGGTTCCTAATTAATGATATATAAGTGCTGGTCAGTTGTCAAAAGTGTGTCAATTACAAAGAATTATCTTTTGCAGCAGGATTGGATTGGATTGTTTTTGGGGGAAGAGACCAAACAGCGAGGTCATCGGTCTCATCGGATTAGGGAAGGAAGTTGGCCATGCCCTTTCAAAGGAACCATCCTGGCATTTGCCTGGAGCAATTTAGGGAAATCACGGAAAACCTAAATCAGGATGGTCGGACGCGGGATTGAACCGTCGTCCTCCCGAGTGCGAGTCCAGCGTGCTAACCACTACGCCACCTCGCTCGGTTTTGCAGCAGGTATAAGACCTTTACGTGTAGCAAAGTGGCAATTAAGAATAAATACTAACACAGTTGTATTGTCTGTTCATTTTTAATACAAAATATTCTCAGGAAACAAGAAAAGCTGATGATAATGCAATCTAATTATTGAGCCTGAAGTCAGGCAGTGTAACCAGAGAGACAACAATTGTGGATTAAAAATGAAGCACGAAACGAAATGCAGGGGTTATTAATATTGTAACTCATTGTACTCGTAGGTAAAAGCACTTGACAGAAGATATTAAATAATTTCTGTAATAAGTAATATTAAGAGCTGACATTTAGTAAGATGTTCATCCTCTTTTGAGAGCAACATTAGAGTAAGTTGGTGTCAAATTACAGGATAATTTATACTTTCTTTGTTTTTCTTAATGCTTTACCAAGAGCCAATATAATTTATATGTTTGTATAAAAATAAATAAATATATAAATACGTGGATGTAACCATTTATGAAGCAGGAATAGGTATTGTTGCATTATCATCTAATTTTTTTATGAGCAAACTGCAAGCTCAGATTCTCTGAATGTTATATTTTGGGACTTAATGTGTTAGATTAGGAACAGATTTGTTGTATGAAATATAAGTATGTTTTAATTAACTCTTAACTGTCATAAGTAATGATTTAAATAGTTTGGTCAACCTTTTCACTTTTTTTAATTCACTATATTGATTTTCAGTTTTATGATAACTAAGCAAAAATAAAGTTTATTCATGCAAAAAAGATGTCATAACTGATTTTTGCTTTTCAGCAGATTTTCAATAAAAAAGGCAAATTATACAGCTATCAGGGTTTTGTATGTGTTACATATGAAAGTTCATTATAAAAAAAGGTACATTTGTTTCTTGAATGACAAAATATTTTTTCAAACAATGGAAAATCCAGAATGGAATGTAACAATACCAGAGAAGGAAAGTTGCTATTCACCATATAGCAGAGATGCTGAGTCACAATAGGCACAACAAAAAGATTCACATAATTAAAGCTTTTGGCCACTAAGGCCTTTGTCAGCAGTAGACACATATCAGATCTTTTAGCACTTTATCTCAGCTATCTTTACCATAAAATTACAAACAATTGTAACAATTTAAAAAATCTGATAGTGCAAAACAGGACAGCTTTTTTTTCAAATAATTACTGAAAAACAAAATTATTTTGGTAACTTACATAGATGCTGGTTCTGTGAATGGCTGAAAGGAAGGGGAAACTACATCCATAATTTTTCCCGAGGGTATGCAGCTTTACTGTATGGTTAAATGATGGTGGCATTCACTGCGGTAAAATATTCCAGAGGTAAAATAGCCACCATTCAGATCTCCGGGACTACTCATGAGGACATCATTATCAGGAGAAAGAAAATTAGCTCTCTACAGATCAGAGCATGGAAAGTCAGATCCCTTAATCGGGCGGGTAGGTTAGAAAATTTAAAAAGGGAAATGGATAGGTTAAAGTCAGATATAGAGGGAATTAGTGAAGTTCAGTGGGAAGAGGGACAAGAATTCTGGTCAGGTGAATACAGGGTTATAAATACAAAATCAAACAGGGGTAATGCAGGAGTAGGTTTAATAATGAATAAAATAGCAGGAGCGTGGGTAAGCTACTACGAACAGCACAGTGAACATATTATTGTAGCCAAGACAGACACAAAGCCCACACCTACTACAGTAGTACAAGTTTATATGCCAACTAGCCCCGCAGATGACGAAGAGATTGAAGAAATGTATGATGAAATAATAAATTATTCAGACAGTGAAGGGAGACAAAAATTTAATAGTCATGGGGGACTGGAATTCGATAGTAGGAAAAGGAAGAGAAGGAAAAGTAATAGGTGGATATGGGATGGGAGTAAGGAATGAAAGAGGAAGCCGCCTAGTAGAATTTTGCACAGAGCATAACTTAATCGTAGCTAACACCTGGTTTAAGAATCATGAAAGAAGGTTGTATACATGGAAGAGGCCTGGAGACACTGGGAGGTTTCAGATAGAGTATATAATGGTAACACAGAGATTTAGGAACCACATTTTAAATTGTAAGACACTTCCAAGGGCAGATGTGGACTCTGACCACAATCTGTTAGTTATGAACTGTAGATTAAAACTGAAGAAACTGTAAAATGGCTGGAATTTAAGAAGATAGGACTTGGATAAACTGAAAGAACTAGAGGTTGTAGAGAGTTTCAAGGAGAGCATTAGGGGTCAATTGACAAAAACGGGGAAAGAAATACAGCAGAAGAAGAATGGGTAGCTTTGAGAAATGAAATAGTGAAGCAGCAAAGGATCAAGTAGGTAAAAAGATAAGGGCTAGTAGAAATCCTTGGGTAACAGAAGAGATATTGAATTTAATTAATGAAAAGAGAAAATATAAGAATGTAGTAAATGAAGCAGTCAAAAAGGAATACAAACGTCTCAAAAATGAGATCGACAGGAAGTGCAACATGGCTAAGCAGAGATGGCTAGAGGACACATTTAAGGATGTAGAGGCATATATCACTATGGGTAAGACAGATACTGTCTAGAGGAAAATTAAAGAGACCTTTGGAGAAAATAGATCCACTTGCATGAATATCAAGAGCTCAGACAGAAAACCAGTTCTAAGCAAAGAAAAGAAATCAGAAAGGTGAAAGGAGTATATAGAGGGTCTGTACAAGGGCGATGTACTTGATGGCAATATTATGGAAATGGAAGAGGACGTAAATGAAGAGGAAATAGGAGGTATGATACTGCATGAAGAATTTGACAGAGCACTGAAGGACCTAAATCGAAACAAGGCCTCGGGAGTAGACAACACTCCATTAGAACTACTGATAGCCTGGGGAAAGCCAGCCCTGGCAAAACTCTACCATCTGGTGAGCAAGATGTATGAGACAGGCAAAATACCATCAAACTTCAAGAAGAATATAATAATTCCAATCCCTAAGAAAACAGGTGTAGACAGGTGTGAAAATTACCAAACTATCAGTTTAATAGGCCACGGCTGCAAAATACTAACACGAATTATTCGCAGACAAATGGAAATCTGGTAGAAGCTGACCGTAGGGAAGATTAGTTTGGATTCCGTAGAAATGTTGGAACACGTGAGGCAATACTGAACCTATGACTTATACTAGAAGATGGATTAAGGAAAGGCAAACCTACGTCTCCAGCATTAGTACATTTAGAGAAAGCTTTTGACAATGTTCACTGGAATCCTCTCTTTCAAATTCTGAAAATGGCAGGGGTCAAATACAGGCACCGAAAGGCTGTTTACAATTTGTACATAAGCCAGATGGCAGTTATAAGAATAGAAGGGCATGAAAGGGAAGCAGTGGTTGGGAAGAGAGTGAGACAGGTTTGTAGCCTATCCCCAATGTTATTCAATTTGTATATTGAGCAAGCAGTAAAGGAAACAAAAGAAAAGTTTGGAGCAGGAATTAACATCCATGGAGAAGAAATAAAAACTTTGAGATTTGCCAATGACATTGTAATTCTGTCAGAGACAGCGAAGGACCTGGAAGAGCAGTTGAACAAAATGGACAGTGTCTTGAAAGAAGCCATACAAGATGAACAACAAAAGCAAAACGAGGATAATGGGATGTAGTTGAATTAAATCAGGTGATGCTGAGGGAATTACATTATCAAATGAGACACTTAAAGTAGTAAATGAGTTTTGGTATTTGGGAAACAAAATAACTGATGATGGTCAAAGTAGAGTGGATATAAAATGTAGAATGGCTATGGCGAGGAAATCGTTTCTGAAGAAGAGAAATATTTTTGACATTGAGTATAGTTTTAAGAGTCATGAAGTTTTTTTCTGAAAGTATTTGTATGGAGTGTAGCCATGTGTGGAAGTGAAACATGGACGATAAATAGTTTAGACAAGAAGAGAATAGATGGTTTCGAAATGTGGCACTACAGAAGAATGTTGAAGATTAGATTGGTAGATCACAGAACTAATGAGGATGTACTGAATAGAATTGGGGAGAAAGGAATTTGTGGCAGAACTTGACCAAAAGGAGGGATCAGTTGGTAGCACATGTTCTGAGACATCAAGGGATCACAAATTTAGTACTGGAGGGCAGCTTGGAGGGTAAAATCATAGAGGAAGACCAAGAGATCAATACACTAAGACGATTCAGAAGGATGTAGGTTGCAGTAGTTGCTTGGAGATGAAAAGGCTTGCACAGGATAGAGAAGCATGGAGGGCTGCATCAAACCAGTCTCTGGACTGAAGACGACAACAACAACAACAACATTTTTATGTGATACATCACCTGCATAGAACTCTTGCAGATCTGATGAAGACAAAGAGGAAACCTGTCACTGAGTTCTAATCCTACTTTAACATTCTCCACACAAAATGCAGTGAGAATTTTTGCGAGTGCAAATAAAATTTTGCTATGACTGATCTTATCACCATTGTGCAAAAGTGTTTCAAACTGTATCACACTGCTTATTAGAAATTTTGGGGAAGTATTTCTGTTTCAAGCAGAATACAAGGATCGCTATTTTGATAATTTGTAAATAACTTTGCCCCTATACGTGAGCACAACACTTAGGGCATCATTTCACAGCAACAGCAACCAAGTTATACCTTTATTTATTTCCTTTGTTATTTGGCAGGTACTTTTTCCTCAAATTGAGAAGTATTTTCTTAAAGTGACTTCATTACTTAGTTATTACATACTGTTGGATTTAATTTATTTTGTATTTCTTTGTTTTAACTCATTTAGCTCTTGGGCACCCAGCAGTACTCAATTAACATTGCGGAATATGTACACTGAGGAACGGAAACATTATGATCATCTCCTTAATAGCGCGTTGGCCCACCTTTGGAATGCAACACAAAGGTTATTTTGCAGGATACAGGTTTGATAAGCCCTTGATAAGTTTCTAAAGATATGTGGCACCAGATGTCTATGCACTGATCACCAAATTCTGAAAAATTACAGGTCAGTGGTTGGTAGTCATGGAGCTGGTGCCTGATAGAATTCCAAATGTGTTCCACCAGATTAAGATCAGGTGAACGTATTGGCATTACATCACTGTACATTCACTATTGTGCTCTTCAAACCAATGTAAAACAATTCTGGCCTTGTGACACAGATACTTATCCTTGTCGAAGTGCCACCACCGTCAGGGAAGACTTCACACATTAAGAAATGCAGGTGGCCCACAGTACATTCATGTAAACCAAAGCTGTCTTGGTGCCTTTGATTATCACCTCAGGTCACATGGAAGCCCAACTGAATGTCTCCAATAGCATAATACTGTCCCCATCAGTCTGCATCCATGGCAAGGGGCATTTTTCGAGCAGCCATTCACCTGAATGATGACAGATCTGGACACTGTCATTGACTTGGTGAACAAAAAACATATCCCTCCCATCAGGCACACATTTCCATTGACACACAATGCAATCTCAATGACCCTTGCCAACTGCAATCGTAATGAATGATGTCACTGGGTCAACATGAGAAAATATAGGTATCACCTGCCGCAGAGCCCCATATGGAACAATGTGTGTTGAACGGCGTGGTCTGAAATACTTGTGCCAGCACCAGCACTGTACAGTGTCATCAGATCTGCACGTATTGCTGCCTATCCTGTTTTACAGAGAGGGCAAGAGTTCAATCTCCATGTACTTTGATGAGGCATGGACATCCAAGACTTTGTCACCTGTTCCACTGTTCCTGAACCATTTTCTGTATATTTTCATGACAGTAGCACAGTACTAGCTGACCAGTTTTGTCATCACCATGAAGCTCATTTCCGAGCACCAGGCCATAGCAATACGCTATCTATCAAAGTCAGCTATGTCAGTGTATTTCCCCATTTGCAGCCCGCAATATTGACAGAATGATTCCCTATTTGTCTCCACTTACATTCTTTCCTTACCATATCATGCCACGTGGCAGTAATCAATCTCGCATTGGGCAGTGGTCATAATGTTTTGGCTCATTAGTGCAATTGTGAGATCTATCTTAAATCATTATACCAACAGTGAAATGTTGATTTTCTCTCTCATCTTGCTATTGGGGCCAATCCCAATTCAACACTTAAGGAATTATATGTTTCCAGTAGGACAGAAAGGTCATGCATCCCCTAAATGATTTTCTTATTACATGTGACACTGTGGCACATACTCGACTAGAGTATCCCTCCTAAGCTGGAGAACTGATTAATTCAACTGCAGGTAGCCTGAGCATTTAACCACTATGGTCAATGACGTCTCACAAAATTATATCACCCTCCAGCACAGACTAGCACTGGTCGCTGGTATTTCATTACTAAAAACACACAACAGGCACCATAATGCTGTCATCTCTCGATGCCTGTGTAGACATGTCTTGGTGCTGCTCTATCACAGCCACTGGTGGCTAACATAAATGAATGCCCTTGTTAGGCAGTGTGCATACTGATTAAATATCAACACTGAAGTCTAACACCTGGTAAAAGTCATGTCCATGACATGTAACTTGGCAGGTGAAATCTCCTCAGTCATTTGCACTGTGGTGCACAAAATGTTGGAGCACTTTCATATTCAATTCATGGGGTTTATCCCTAATATCATGAAACTTCAATTATAGATACAAATAACAGAAATCATTTTGTTAATGAAAAGTTAATTGAGGCCCTAATAAAAAATGTTGCACCTGAAGACCTTCCATGCACAATCATAACCGACAATTTGCAATTTGGCGCAACTAATATTCATCGGTTTTCAAAATGTATTGTATCCAAATGGCATGACCAAATGACAATGGTTCCAATTAATACTCAATTCAGTATCAGTCTTAAAGGCTGGTAAAAACTTTCACAATAGCATTGTCCAAGATCATGCAAGATTTTAAATTTCAGGGCCATCTTCACATTGTTTCTCAAGACATACCGGACAGCACTGGTAGGAGGTAATAACCCGGCAGAAATCCTCCAAGGACAGTCACACTGCCCCCAGACCCCCACCCTCCCCATCACGGTGTTTGGTACAACTTTCAACATCCTCAGGTGAAATTTCATGGCATTATGTTCAGTAGTTGAATTTAGGCAGCAGTATAACGTCGTACAGTGTGTGAATGCTTAGAATCTAGTACTGTGCAGTGACTTCCTGCAAAACAAGGTTTGACACCACACAAAATTCATGCTAGGTTCATAAATATGTATGATGATTTTCCTCCTCCAATTTCCACCACAAAGAATTGGACTGCCAATTGTAAACAAGGCTGTGAAAGTGTTCAACGTAATCTGTGTGAATGATGTATGAAAATTGCAAACACAACCAATATCAAATTAAAATGTGCACAATATGATCTCGGAAGATCAGTGTGTGAAAATTCATGAAATTGCCACGATTTTAAAGACTTCAAAACAATATTTTGATTACATTTTGCATGTAGAATTGCATATAATAAAGTTTTGTCCAAGATGGGTGGCACACCACCTCATGGTGGATCAAAAATGAATTCACATGACAACTCCCGAACAGCATTTGGCAGACTTTTGTAAAAAAAAAAAAAGAAGAGGGGTCATATTTTCAAGAAAAATAAGCTACTTTAGCAACATGATACAAATTATCTGAAACATAGTAAAAATGAGACTGCAAAAGCAAATCAGGTAAGAGAAGGAATTTATTTGAAGGTAGATAATGAACTGATCAAAGAAAGCACCAAAATTGCAGGCACATTTAACAGTTTTTTACTGTCAGTAGCAGACAATCTTGGTTTGAGTACTAGATAGCGTACAAAGACCAAGAAAAGCCTACCAAAGCACATCTGATGAAATTCAAATTCATCCTATGTATCCAAAACAAGTTTTCAGAGTAATCTACCCTCTTGATACTAAATATTCACCTGGTCATAATGAAATCTATAGTACAATAATGCAACTTAATAACATAAATTAGAGGAAAACTCAAACAAGAAAACTTACGAATTCACGATATGAATTTGCTGACCAGTTCATACTTTTAGAAAGTGGAAAATGCAATAATGTCAACAGAAAGACATAAAAACACCTAGCTTTTGAAACTAATAATTCCTTCATCAGGGAGGAGAGAGGGATAGGTTGGGGAAGGTCAAAAAGAAAGGACAGGTCACTCAGACCTCAGGTTAATAGAGACCCACCCATAGGGGGGATAAATGCTTCAGTCCATCATTGTTCCTAGTTTTTTATTCCATAGTTAACAAGAGTTTCACATTTGAAAACGCTTTCAGTAGGTAAAAAATTCAGTTTGGATTCAATGTGAACTTGATGTTACATAACTTGCTTTCTTCTAAAAGGAAGAATATGGAACGCATTACTTCCAATACAACCTCTAGTAAGGCAACGGTGTGGTCACATCAAACTTATGGTCAATGACTCTTTTAGTTTACTTATCTACTGTAACTTACCGATACAACAAACTGTACATATTGTGCTATTCCTCGTGCTCTTATTTACATACTCATGAAACACCTGATTTTCAACAATGGTAGAAGGTAACAATTATGTTATGAGGAAATTAAATATACCTGTGTATAGTATGATACAAACACCACACGTTCCTTAGTTTGCCTCAAATATTGAAGAAGACGTAAGACAATAATAAGCTTTCCAGAGTTTCTTGGACATGTTTCAAGTATTTCAGATGACAACAAGTGCATCAGTTTCATTTCAAGTTCTTCCTAGAATAAATTAAAATAAAATAGGGTAGTAATAA